>NW_027470572.1:0-35959 GCF_051020765.1 Lasioglossum baleicum
GAATTTATTCTCTCGATGACGCCGCTGAGGTTCGGGGAAGGTAAGGCATTCACCTAAATGTTAGACCTTATACCAATTGATAACTCTCTCAAGCGATTTGACGATCTACAGTAATATCCACACCGCGAATTAAGGTGTCTATTTTCAAACCACGTCACTGGACTTTCTTCCGTAGTATCTGGTTTGACTCTGCGAACCATTGGATAGGTGAAGCTATTGACTTAGCCGTTCGTCTCCCACAAAAGGTGGTAACGGTCTCGAACGGATTGAACATCTATCTCTTAATTCATGCTCGCAATTATGGTTTCCGACTGTAAAATGTATACAAATTTTATCCTCTGAACACGAAGTTATTCTCTCGATGCAGCGGGTCAGTACGCGGAAGGTACGGCCATCTGTAAAACGTTTGACTATCTTACAGTTGAGGTAACGTTCACAACGGGGTTGACGTACAATTTTAATATTCAATCCCTGAATTAAGGTGGCCAATGTCAATAATGTTCAGCGCATTTGCTTCTGGAATACCAGGTTCGAGTCACGGAATCACAGGATAGCTGAGGCTAATGACTTAGCTGTGGGAATCTCACCGAAAGGAGTTACCGTTCTGGAACAGTATGCCTATCGATCTCCTTATTCATACCTGAAATGTTGGGTGCCCGTCACTATAAGGAAAAATTGGTTGTTTACCTGAACACGAATTTGGACTATCGATATAGCAGCTTAGCTTTTCGAACGATAAGGCTTTCTCGAAAATGTTTGACTCTATAGCCAGTTGGTAACGTGCTCACACGGTGTGACGCTCTATTTTGATATTGAAGACGTGAACTTTGGTGTTTATTGCCTATACTGTTAAGCGGAATTACTCCGTCAATAACTGGTCTGGCTCTAGGAATCACAGGATAGGGGACGCTACTGACCTAGCCGTTCAAACCTGAAAGATGATGGTACCGTTCTGCAATAGATTGAATCGCGATTTAGCTAGTCATACGAAAGTCTCCGTTTGCCAAAATGTCTACTAATTTGCGTCCATGAACACTAAGCAAAGATGCTCCCTACAACAGTATAGGATTTAGGAGTTAAGGCCCTCGTTAAAGGTTTGACGCCTTTATAAATATGTAACGCTTTCAAATGGTTTGACGCTCAATTTTAGTATTCAAACCGCTAATTAAGGTGTATATTGCCAATACTATTCAGCGGATTAAGTCCAGGAATACCTGATTTGTCTCGCGGAATAATAGGTTAAGTGGTGCTTATGATTTAGCTTTGTGTCTCTCAAAGAACGGGGTAATGTCCAGAACGGTTTGACCATCGATCTTGTAATTCATACATGAAACTGTGGTGCCCATTACTAAAATGAATATCAATGTGCATCTAGAAACATGAGGTTGTACTCTCGGTACAGCGGGATACGTTCTCGGAAGGTAACTTATTCTGTAAAAGAATGACTACATAGCAATTGGTAATCGTTACCAACGATTTGACTCCATACTTTAATGCTTATGCCGACAATTCAGGTGTCAAATTGCCAATGACGTACAGCGAATGTACTCCTAGTATTCCTAGTTTGACTCTCGGCATACCCGGATCGGTGAAGGTATTCAATTAGCCGCTTGATAGTCAAAAATAGTGGTATCGACCACGAACGGTTTGAGCCTCGATCTTCCAATTCATACATGATGTTAAGGTGCGGGTCACTGATGTGTAGATTAATGTTTGTCTCTGAAACACGATGTTATACTCTCGAAACTGTGAGTTTGCCTTTCGGGTTGATACGGCCATCGGTAAAGTGTTTGACTTTACACAAAGTTGCAATGATCTCAAACGGTTTGACGCTATACTTTCTTATACAATTCGTGAATTAATGTGTCTAATGGCAATAATACAGTTCTGCGGATTTACTCCCGGAATTCCTGGCTTGACTCTCGGAATCGCAGGATGAGTGATGCTATTGACTTAGTCGTTCGTCTCTCACAGAAGATGGTAACGTTCTCGAGAGTTTGGCCAAGAGCCTTTTGACACGTACATGATGTTAAGGTGCCCGTCTCTAAAATATTTTCTTATTCCACCCTCTGAGCAGGATATTATACTCCAGATCCTGCGGGATAATTTTTCAGAGCGTAATATCTTCGGTAAAACGTTCGACTTTTCAACAATTGGTAACATTCTCAACGAGTTAACGCTTGACTTTAATGTTCAGACCGAGAAATAAGGCGACCATTGCCGATGCATTACAGCGAATTTACTCAAGAACGCTAAGTTTGACCGATAGAATCTCAGGATTTGTGGAGCTATTGACTTATCCGTTCGAATCTCAAAGAATGTGGCAAGTTTCTCGAACGGCTTGACCCTCTATCTTCTTATTCCTAATGGAATTAAGGTTCCCGTCACTAAGATGTTTACTAATGTGCTTCTCTGAGCCGGTAGCTATTCTCATGAAACGGAGGGCTAACTTCTAGATCGGTATGGAATTCTGTAAAAGGTTTGACTTTATAGACAATTGGTATCGCTCTCCCACGGTGTGACGCTCTATTTTGATATTGAAGACGTGAACTTTGGTGTTTATTGCCTATCCTGTTAAGCGGAATTACTCCGTCAATAACTGGGTCTGGCTCTCGGTATCGCATGACAGTTGAAGGTATTGACGCAGCTGTCCCATTCGCAGAGGGGGTGGTGACGTTCTCAAACGATTTGACTTTCGATTCTGCTACACAAACACGAAAACAAGGTGTCCCACTGCTAAAGTATCTACTAACATTTTTCCGTGAACACTGAGCAAGACACTACCTACGGCGGGTTAGGTTCTAGTTGGATATGGTATTCGATAAAAAGTTTAACTGCATACTAATAGGTAACGTTCTTCAACGGCTTGACTATGTACCTTAATACTAATTGCGTGAATTAGGATGTCTTATTGTCTATGCTGTACAGGGATTTATTACCGAATACCTTATTTGACTCTCGGAATCAGAGGATGGGTGTAGATATTCACTGCCGTGTGTTACTCTGAATGAAGGTGGTAACGATCTCGCCCTGTTTGCCCTCGATGTTCCTCTATATGCATGAGAATAATGTGTCCGCATAAAAAAATGTCCACTAATTTGAAAACGTGAGAACTAAGGAACACAATCGCTGCAGCGGGATGGGTCCTCGGAAGGTAAGGAATTGGATTAAACAATGGATGTAGTGCAATTGGTAATTTTCTCCGTCAGTTGAAATCTCAAGCTTAGCATTCATATCGTGATTTAAGGTGTCCATTGCCAAAACTGTTCAGTGGATTTTAATCTCGGAATATCTTGTTTCACTCTCGGAATCGCTGGTTACGTGAAGCATTTGACTTCGCTGTTCGTACACTCAAAGAATATGATAACGTTCCCGTACGGTTGGCCATCCATCTTCTAGCTTATACATGAAGTTAAGGTGCCCGTCACGAAAATGAAGACTAATTTCCAGCTCTGAACACGAGGATATACTCTCGATTCAGCGGGATAGGTTCATGGACGGTAAGTTCTTCACTAATACTTAAGACATTACACCAATAGTTAACGATCTACAAGGGATAGACTGTGTACCTTAACATTCATTCCGTGAATTAAGATGTCCGTTGCCAATAATGTACAGTTCTGTGGCTCTCGGAATGCCTGGTTCGTCCTTCGCAAACACAGGACAGGTAAAACTGCTGACTTATCCGATCGACTCACTAAAAGGCGGAAACGTTCTCGAACGGTTTAACAATCGATCTACGAATTCATTCATGAAATTAAGATGGTCGTCACTAAAATTTATAGTAATATACTCCACTGAACTCCAGATCATATGCGCGATACGTCGCGTTAGACTTTCGGAGGGTACGGATTTCTCTAAAACTGTTTGACTTCATTCCAATTCGTAATGTCCTCAAACGGATTGACGAACTACTTTCGTACTCGGAATATCAATTAATGTGACAAATGCCACACTGTTCATCTGATATCCTCACGGAATACCTAGTTTGCCTCTCGGAATCACAGGATAAGTGTCGCTATTGACTTAGCCGTCCGTCTCTCAGTAAGTGAGGTAACGTTCCCCGATCTGTCTGACACTCGACCTCGTAATTCATGCATGAAATTACGGTGCTCGTCACTAAATTGTATTCGTGTTCATTCATTGGAACACGAAGTGAGACTCTCGAAACGGCTGGTCTGTTTCTCCGTAGGTTAAGCCACCTCTAATGTGTTTGTCTTTATACCAATTGGCAATGCTCTATGTCAGTTAGGACACTCTACTTTACTATTCAAACCGTAAATTAAAGTGTCTCCCGGCAATACTGTTCAGCGAATTTACTCCAACAATACCTGCATTGACTCTCCGAGTCACTAGAAACGTGAAGCTATTGACTTAGCCGTTCGACTCTCATAGAAGGTTGCAGCGTTCTCGAACGGATTGACGCCTAATCCTCTAACTCATATGTGAAATTAAGGTGCCCGTTACTAAAATGTTATACTAATAAGTATATTTGATTACGAATTAATACTCTCGATACCGCGGATTATATTCTCGGTGAGTAAGGGATCAGGCAAATAGTATGTAGTTATGCCGATTGGTAACGTTCACAAACGGATATACAAGGCATGACTCTCCGAATCACAGAATAGGTGTTGCTATTGTTATAGCTGTTCGTTTCTCACAGAAGGCCGTAACGTTCTCGATCGGTTTGACATTCGATCTTCTATTTTCATACATGATGTTACGTTGCCCGTGACTAAAATGTGTACTAATTTGATTTGCTGAACATGAACTTATACCCTTGGTTCAGCGGATTATGTTCTCTGAAGGTAAGGTATCATGTAAATAGTATGTCGTTATGTCAAATGGTAACGTTCACAAACGGTTTTATGTTCAACTTTAATGTTCATACCGTGAATTATGGTGTCTATTGTCAATAATGTTCAGCGGATTTACTCCTGGAATACATGACTTGTCTCCCAGAATCACAAAAACATGTGAAGCTGTTGACTCTGCCGGTTCCAATTTCAAAGAAGGTGGTAACGTCCTGGAACGGATTGCTCTCTATATGTACATTGGTACATGAAATTGGGATGCCAGTCCCAACAATGTGTACTTCTTTGGTTCTGTTTCAACTAAAACGATTGACTTTGTACCAATTGGTAACACTCTCATGCCGTTTCGCGCACTTCTTTAATATTGAATCCGTGAATTAATGTGTCCATTGCCAATACTCTTCAGCGAATATACTCCTGGTATACCTAGTGTGACTCTCATAACCACACGATAGGTGAACCTATTGTGTTATGTGTGCGATTTTACAATGAAGGAGGTAACTTTCTCGATCGGTTTGACCGTCGATCTTCTAATCCGCGCATGAACTTAAGGTGCCCGTCGCTAAAATGTATTCTAATGTGTTTGTCCGAGCGGAAAGTCATAGTCTCGGTACAGCGGGTTTGTTTCGCGGTAGGTGAGGCTTTCTGTATAAAGTTTGACACTACACCCATTGGTGAAGTTCTACAAAGGTTTGTCCCTCTACCTTAATATTCAAACCGTAAATTGAGATGTCCGATGCCAGATGTTTAGGCCGGTTTGACTCCCGGAATATCTTCCTTGACCTCCGGAAATACAGGATAGGTGTAGCTATTTATCTAGAAGTTCGGCTCTCAAGAAGGTGGTAACGTTGTGGATCGTTTTGTCCGTCGTCCATCTAATTCGTGCATGAAATTAAGGTCTACAGCACTAGAGGGTCTACTAATTTGTTTCCTTGCACACGCAATTATTATCTCGATACAGCGCGTTATGTCCTCGGAATGTAAGGTATTCGGTAAAATGAATGACATAATAGGGGATTGGTACTGTCCTCCGACGGATTGACTCTCCTCTTTAATATTCATACCGTGAATTTAGGTGTCTATTACCAATATTGCTCAGGGAATTTAATCCGGTCATTACTCAACTGGCTCACGGAATCATATGATCGGTAAAGCTATTGCCTTAGTCATACCGTTGTCGAAATAGGGGGTAACGTTTTCGAACAATTCGACCCTGCATCTTCCTGTTAATACATGCATTTAAAATGTCCGTCTGCTGAAGTATCCACTAATTTGTGACCATGTACACTAAGCAAGACACTTGCCGCAGCGGCTTAAGTTCTCGGACGGTAAGGTATCCGGTAAAAATTTTGTGCCTATGTCAGTAGATAACATTCTACGATGGTTAGAATTTCCACATTCCTATTTACACTGTAAATTACGGTGTGCATTGCCAATACTCTCCAGCGGATGTACGCCCGGAAGACCTTGCTTGACTCTCGGAATCACAGGATAGATGAAGCTATACACTTAGCCGTCCGTCACGCACAGAAGGTAGTATCGTTCTCGAACGGTTTTACCCACGATCTTCTAATTAATACATGAAATTAAGGTGACCGCCTCTAAAATGTAAATTAAATTGATCCTCTTAACAGGATGTTATACACTCTACTCAATGGGTTAGGCTATCGGTGGGCGAGGCCATGAGAATGACGTTGGACTTTATATCAATTGGTAACGTTCTCAAAATTATTGACCCCCTGCTTTAAATACAAATCCGATACCGTTCAGTGGATTTGCTCCCGGAATACATAGCTTCACTTTCGGAATCTCCGGATAGGTAAAGCTATTGTAAGCTATCGTACGTGAATTAAAGGTGACGTCACTAAATTGTATACTAATGCGTTACCCTAATCGCGTAGCTACACTCACGATACAGCGGATTAGCTCCTCGTGCGGTAAGGAATTCGGTAAAACGTTTGAATTTACAGGAATTATTACCGTTCTCACACGATGTGACGTTCTATTTTAATATTCAGTTTGCGAATTAAGGTGTTTATTTCCAATACTGTGCAGCGGATTTACGCCAGGAATATCTGGTTTTGTCTCTTGGAATCGCAGCAATTGGTGAAGCAATTGACACAGACGTTCGACTCTGAAATATGGTGGTAGCGGTTTCGAACGGTTTCACCACCGCTCTTCTGATTTATACATGAAGTAAAGGTGCCTGTCACTGATATGAAAACTAATATTTTTCTCCGATCGCGAAGATGTAGTCTCGATATAGCGGGTGTTGTTCGCGGAAGTTAACGCCTACGGTAGAACGTTTGACCTTATACCAATTGATAACGCTATCGAATGGCTTGTCGCTCGACTTTAACATTCAATCCGTGTATTAAGGTGCCTATTATCAATACTGTTCAGCCAATTTACTACCTAAATAGTTGGTTTGAGTCTCGGAATCTCAGGTTGGGGAAGCAATTGACTTCGCCCTCCGTCTCTCAATGAATGTGGTAATTCTTCGGAGGGTAAAGTCTTCAGTAAAACGTTTCACTTTCCAGCAATTGGTAACGTTTCCAGTCGGATTGACGCTCCACTATAACATGCAAATTGTGAACTGAGGTGTCTGTTACAAATACTGTTCAGCGGATTTACTCCAGCAATTACTGGTTTGACTCTTACAATAACAGGATAGATGAAGCTATTGAATTAGCTGTTCGACACTCAGAGAAAGTGGTGATCTTCTCAAACCGTTTGTCACCAGGTGATCTAATTCATACATGCAATTAAGGTGTCCGTCACTGAAATGACTGATAGTTTCCGTCTCTGAACACGAAGTTGTACTCCCGGTACAGCGGGGTAGTATTTCGGGGTGTAAGGCCTTCGGTAAAACGTTGGAATTTATTGCAATTAGAAACGTTCCACCGCGGATTGATGGTCTGTATTAATATTCAAACCGTGAATTGAGGTGCCTATTGCTAACACCATTCAGCGGATTTACACCAAAATATCTGGTTTGCCACTCCGTATCACTGGATATGCGAAGCTATTGACTTAGCCATTCGACACTCGCATAAGGTGATAACGTTCCCGTACGGTTTGGCCATCCATCTTCTAGCTTATACATGAAGTTAAGGTGGCCGTGACTGAAATGGAGACTAATTTCTTTCTCTAAACACGAAGTTATACTCTCGATCCGGCATGATATCTTCGTCAAATGTAAGGCCGCCAGTAAAGTGATTGACTTTATATCAATTGCCAATGCTCTGAAACGGTTTGGCGGTCTGCATTAATATTCAAACCCCGAATTATGGTATCTATTGAGAATACTGTTCAGCGGATTTACTCCCAGTATACCTAATTTGACTCTCGGAATATCAGGATAGGTGAAGCTACACATTTAGCCGTTCGTCTCTCGCACAAGGTGACAAAGATCTCGAGCGGCTTGATACTCGATCTTGTTATACATAATGAAATTAATGTGCACGTCACAAAAATGTTATTCAATTTCTTCCTTTGAACTCGAAGTCCCAATACAGCGGGTTATCTTTTCGGAGGGTGCGGTCTTTGGTAAAACTTTTTTCATTATAGCTATTGGTAACGTTCTCAAACATTTGATCCACGATCTTTTAATTCATTTGCGAATGTTGCAACCTTCTTTGAGTTTCGAACGTGTATGTCAATAGCTTCACCAATCCTGCAGTTCCGAGAGACAAATCAGGTACCCGGAGGTAAATCAGCTGAAGCGTAATAGCAACAGTCACCTTAATCCACGCTATGAATGTTAGAGTAGACCGTCAACCCGTTGAAGGTCGGCACCCGCTGGTATACATACAGGCCTTTTACCGAAAGCGTTATCTCCCGAGATGCTGTCACGCCGAATCGAGAGTGTAACTTCGTGTTCAGAGAAAGATATTAGTATACATTTTACTCACGAGCAGATTAATGTCATGTATGAATGAGGAGATCGGGTGTCAAACCGTTCCAGAACGTTACCACCTTCTTAGAGAATCGTACAGCTATGTTTGTAGCTTCACCTATCCTGTGATTTCGAGAGTCAAACTGGGTATTCCGGGAGTAATTGGCCTGAACAGTCATTGGCAGTAGACACTTCAATTCACGGTTTGAATATTAAAGCAGAGCGTGAATCGGCTTGAGAATGTTACCAGTTGGTATAAAGTCAAACGTTGTACCGAGGACCTTACCATCCGAGAAACTAACCCGCAGTATAGAGAGTATAAGTTCGTGCTCACTGAATGAAATTAGTATTCAATTCAGTGACAGGCACCTTAACTTCATGTATGAATGAGAATATTGAGTGTCAAACTGCTCGAGAACGTTGCCACCTTTAGGGATAAGCGGTCGGATATGCCCACAGCCTCACCTATACTGTGATTCCGAAAGTCAAACCAGGTATTCTGGGACTAAATCCACTGTACAGTAATGGCGTTATAAGCCATACCTCCAGGTATAAATATTAAAGTGCAGATTGATACAGTTGTAGAACATAACGAATTGGAATATAGTCAAAATTTTTACCGCAGGACTTACCTTCCGAGATCTCATCCCGCTGTAGCGACTGGCGTGCTTAGTGTTCCCGGAAAAAATTAGTGGACATTTTGGTGCACGGAAACATTTGCATGTATGAGTGGGATGATCGAGGGACGAACGGTGCGAGAAAGATATCACCTTCGTCAGAAGTCCAGCTGCTAAATCAGCAGATACTCATATCCTGTCATTCCAAGAGTCATATCACGTACTCCGGGAGTGAATCCACAGAACAGTATTACCGATAGTCGCGGTAATTAGGGATACGAATATTAAAATGGATTGTCAAATTTTTGTCGAACGTTACATATTGTTATACCGTCAAACTTTTTATCGATGACCTTACCCTCCGATACCCTAACCTGCTGTATCAATTGCCTAAATTCGTGATGAAGCAAGCAACCATTCATTCCTTTTAGTGACGGGCGCCATCTTTCCATGTATGAAAAAGACCGATATGCATGCTGGTTCAGAACTTTACAAATCACTGTTGGATTCGCACTGTTAAGTCAATAGCGTCACATATCCTGTGTTTCCGAGAGTCATACCAGGTTCTCCTAGAGTAAATACGCTGGACAGTAGTGGCAATAGACACCATAGTCACGGTTTGAATATTAAAGTAGGAGGTCAATCCGTCGGAGAATATTGCCAAATGGTATAAAATCAAACTTTTTACCGTATACCGTGCCATCGAAGAACCTAACCAGTTGTTGCGAGTGCCATGCTTTGTGATCGCGGAATCAAATTAGTAGACAATTCAAGGAGACGGACACCATGTTTTCATGTGTGAATAGAATAATCGAGAGACAAACCATTCGAGAATGTTTCCACCATCTGTGACAGGCGAACGGCTAAGTCAATAGCTTCAACTATCCTGTGATTCGGAGTGTCAAACCAGGCATTCCGGCAGCCCATCCTCTGTTTACTATTGGATGGACAACTTAGTTCACCGTTAGCCTATTGAAGTATAGAGTCAAATATTTATAGACCGTTACATACCGGGAGGGTGTCAAATGATTTACAGAACACCTTTCCCTCCGAGTACTTAACCCGAGATTTGCAGAGTATTACTTTCTATACAGAGATACGAATCAGAATACGCAGCAGTGAAGGGCACCATAATTTCATTTATGGATTAGAAAATCGAGGGTGTGACCGTTCGATAACGTTACTACCTTCTTCCTGAATTCAAATATATATCACAATAGCTTCTCCTATCCTGTGGTTCCGAGAGTTACACTAGGTATACCCGGAGTATATTGACTGAAGACTATTGGCAATGGACACCATAACTCACGCTTTGAAAATCAAAATAGAGCGTCACAAGAACGTTCCCAATTGCTATTAAGTCAATCGTTTTCGAGAAATCCTTACCGTGCAAGGATCTAAGCCGCCATATCGAGAGCATAACTTCGTGTTCAGCGAAAAAAATTAGAATACATTTTAGTGATGCCACGTTAAATTCATGTATGAATTAGAATATCGAGGGTCAAACCGTACGAGACCGTTACCACCTTCTTTGAGAATAGAACGGCTAAGTCAATCGCTTCACCAACCCTGTGTTTCCGTAGAGTCAAACCTGGTATTCCAGGAGGAGTCCGCTGATCGGTATTGACAATAGTCACCATAATTTACGGTGAGAAAATTAAAGTAGAACGTAAAACCGTTTGTGAATGCTATCAATTGGCATAACGACATACTGTTGAGCGAATCAAATTAGTAGACATTTTAGTGACGGGCATCTTAATGTCGTGTATGAATGAGAAGATCGATGGTCAAACCGTTCGAGAACGTTATCACCTTCCTTGAATGTCACAGTTCTAAGTCGATAGCTGCACCTATCCCTCGATTCCGAGAGGCAATTCAGGTATTCCAGGAGTAAATTCGCTGAACGGTATAGGTTTGACGGTTGACGCTTTACTATTCTATTCAAACAGTGAATTAAAGTGTCTATTGGCAGTACTGTTCAGCGGATTTACTCCAGGAATACCTGGATTGAATATCCGAATCCATGGATCGGTGAAACTATTGAGTTGGCCGATCGTCTCTCACACAAGGTTGCATTATTCTTGAGCTGATGGATCCACGATCTTCTTATACATAGTGAAGTTCAGGAGCTCGTAACAAAATTGTTTACTAATTTCCTCCTCTGAACTCGAAGTTATACCCACGGTTCAGCAGGAATCCTTCACGGAAGGTTGCGCTACCGGCAAAATGTTTGACTCTATTCCAGTATGTAACGCGCTACAACTGTTTGACTGTCTGATATAATATTCACACCTTGAATTAAGGCGTCCATTGCGAAATCTGTCCAGCGGACTTACTCCAGAAGTACGTGGTTTGGCTCTCGGCATCACAGGATGGGTGGAGCCATTGACATGTTCGTTCGACGCTCAGATAGTGTGCTAACGTTTCCGAACGGTTTGACCACAGCTCTTCTAATTCGTACATGAAGTTAAGGTGGACGTCATTAGAATGAATACTAATTTGATTCTCTGAACACGAAGATATACTCTCCATGGTGCGGGTCAGTCTTTGGGAGGTATGGCCATCGGTAAAGTGTTTGACTTTATAAGAACAGGTATCGTTCGCAAGAATTTTCACGCTCTACTTTAATATTGAAGCCGTGAACTATGGTGTCCATTGCCAGTACTCTTCAGCGGATATACTAATGGTATACCTAGTGTGTCTCTTGGAACCAAAGGATAGGTGAAGCTATTTTGTTTCATGTGCGAATTCACGTCGAAGGTGGTAAAGCTCTCGAACGCATTCACGCTCGATCTTCTCACTCATACATGAAATTAAGGTACCCTTGAATGCTATGTATACTAATTTTGCTCCTCTGAGTACGAAGGATTACTCTACATACATCGGGTTAAGTTCTCGGAGTGTAAGTTTTTCTGTAAAACTTTTGGCATTTTCCCAACATTTAACGATCTTCAAATGTTTGACTCTGTACTTTAATATTCTAACCGTGAATTAAGGTGTCCATTACCAATAGTGTACAGCGGATGTACTCCTCGAAAACCTGGTTTGACTCTCCGAATCATAGGATAGGTGAAGCTATTGGCATAGCCGTTCGATTCTCAAAGAATATGATAACGTTCATGAACGGTTTGACACCCGATCTTCGAATTCATTCATGAAACTAAGTTCCCCGTCACTAAAAATTTTTAATTTGTTCCACTGAACGCGATGTTGTACTTTGGAAATAGAGGATTATCTTCTCGGAAGGTAAGGTCTTCAGTAAAGAGGATGTTTTTATACCAATATGTAACAATCTACAACAGTTTGACACTGTACTTTAAAGTTCATACCGTGAATGAGACTGCCTAGTTCCAATGCGGCATAGGGAATTAAATCCCGGAATACCTGGTTTGAGTATCGGCATCACAGGATAGGTGAAGCTATCGATTTAGCTTTTCCACACTCAAAGAAGGTCGTAACCTTCTCGAACGGTATGCCTTTTTATCTTCCTATACTTACATGATATTAAGGTGCGAGCCCCTAAAATGCTTACATATTTGTTCCCTTGAACACGATATTATAGCCACGATACAGTGGGTTAGGCTTTCGGAGTGTAGGGACTTCAGTGTAACGTTTCACTTTATTCCAATTGGTACGGTTTTCTAACGGACTGCCACTGTTCTTTATTATTCATAGCGTAAATAAAGGTGTCTGTTGCCAAAAGCGTTCAGCTTATTTACACCCGGAATGCATGGATTGGGGTAGGTTTGGGTTATCTTTGGGTTTGCAGCACGATTTCCTAAAAAGATGCTAACGTTCTCGAACAGTTTGACTCTCGCTTTTGCTACTCATACGTGAAACTCAGGAGTCCGTCTGCGTAAATGTCTGCTCATTTGTTTCCGTGAATAGTAAGCTGCACACTCGCTACAGCGGGTTGAGTTATGGGATGGTAAGGTATTGGGTAAAAGGAATAACTTCGTCTTAATTGTTAGCCATCGACAACGGTTTGACTCTGGAGTTCAATATTTATACCATGCAACAAGGTGTATGATGCCAATAGTGCACAGCGAATTTACTCCCGGCATGCCTGGTTTGAGTCTCGTTATCGCGAGATATGTGAAGCTATCCATTTATACGTTCGACTCTCTAAGAGGGTGGTAACGTTCTCCATTGATTTGACTAAGGACACTCTTATTCGTAACTGAAATTAAGGTGCCCGGAACGATATAAACTATATCATATATTAACAATATGAAATAATAGTTTGCTTCTCTGAACAGCAATTTAGACTATCGATGCGGCGACATAGGTTCTCAGAAGGTATTGTCCTTGGTGAAACGTTTGACTTTATACCAACTGGTAACGTTCTCAAACGGCTTGGTGCTCTACATCAATATTCAAACCGTGAATTAAGGTGTTCATTAAAGCCAGTGTACTGGGTATTGACTCCAGGAATACCTGATCTGTCCTCGGAATCACAGGAGAAGTTCAGCCATTTGCTTAGCAGTTCGACTGTCCAAGGATGCTGGATCTTTCTACGACGATATACGTATCCAACTTTCCATTCACATATGAAAATGAGGCGTCCATCTGTTAAAGTGTCTGATAATTTGTTTCCGAGAACACTGAGCAAAACACTCGCTAAAAGGGGTTTTATTCTCGGAAAGTATGATATTCGGTGAAAGAAATGACTTTATTCAAATTGGTAATATTCTACCACGGCTTGACAGTACATTTTAATACTCATATCGTGTGTTATGGTATCTGTGTCCGATACTGCGCTGGGAATATACTCCCGGAATACATGATTTTACTCACGGAATCACAGGATTGGTGAAGTTATTGAGTTAGCCGCTTCCTTCTCAAGGTGGGTGATATCGTTCTCCATAGACTTGACTCTCGATATTCATATTCATACATGAAATTTAGGTGCCCGGAATTATCAGAAATAATATTCGGTTTCTCTGAACACCAATTTAGACTATCGGTACAGCGGGATAGGTACTCGCTGTGTAATATCTATGGTAAAACGTATGTCATTATAAAAATCTGGTGACGTTCGCAAACGGTTTCGTGCTCTACACTTATAATCAAACAGTGAATAAAAGTGTCCATTGAAAATAGTGTACTGCGCACTAACTGCAGGAATTCCGGGTCCGTCGTTCAGAATCACAGGATGGGTACAGCTATTGACAACGCTGTACGATTCTCGACGAAGGTTGTAAGGTTGACTGGCGATCTCCTTATTCATCCATGAGATTAAGGTGCTCGTCACTACAATGGCTACTAATCGGCTTGTCCGAACACGAAGTTATGTCAAAATACGGCGGGTTAGTTTCGCGGAAGGTATGGGCTTCGGTAAAATGTTTGGCTAAGTACATTTTCTTAGCGTTCTAGAACGGCTTGAGTCCTGGTGTTTAATACTTTTACCTTGAAATAGGGTGCATGATGCCAATATAGTAAGCGGAATGACTCGTGGTATACCTGGTTTGACTCTCGGAGTGGCAGGATAAGTGGAACTGTTGATTTAGCGTTCGTCTCTCACAGAAAGTGGCGTCCTCGAATGCTTTGACCATCGATCTTCTAAATCAAACATGAATTTAAGGTGGCGACACTAAATTGTATACTTATGTGTGTTCCTAAATACGTAGCTATACTCTCCATACGGCGAGTTAGCCTTCGAATGGTAAGGAAATTGGTAAACGATTGACATTATGGCAATTAGTATCGTTCTCTCGCGGTGTGACGCTTGATATTAATATTCACTCCGAGAATTAAGGTATCTACTGGCAATAAAGGTCAGCAGATTTTCTCCAGGACTACATGGTTTGTCTCTTCTAATCACTTGATAGGTGAAGCTATTGGCTTATACGTTCGACTGTCAAAGAGGGAGGTTACGGTCTCATACGGTTTAGCACCCGATCATCTAACTCATACATGATGTTGCGGTGTCCGTAATTAAAATGTATTGTTATTTGATCCATTGAACGCGATATATATACTCACGATACCGCGGGTTAGTATTTGGGAAGGATAAGGACTCCGGTAAGAAGTTTGACACTATACCTGTAGGTAATATTCTACAAAGGATTGACTCTGTTTTGTAATATTCATACCGTGAAATTGGGTATCTAGTCTATGTACCAGTCAATAACTTCACCCATACTGTGAAGTTCTATTCTCAATGTAGGTGGTATCGTTCTCGAACGGCTTCACATTCGGTTTTGCTATTCGTGCATGAAAATACGGTGTCCGTCTGCTAAAATGGCCACTAATTTGATTCCGTCAACAACGAGCAAGACACGCCTATAGCGAGTTAATATTCTCGCGTGTAAGGTATTCGGTATGAAGAATCACTACATACGAATTGGTCCATGTCCCTCCGAGGGTTTGAGTTCTACTTTGATATTCAAACCGCGAATTAAGGCGTTTCTTTCCAATAACTTCAGCTAATTCGTTCTCGGACAACCTGGTTTGGCTCACGGAATCAAAGGATAGTCGAAGCTATTGTCATAGCCGTTCGACTCTCGAAGAAGGTGGTACCGTGCTCGAAACTTTTGACACTCGATCTTCTTATTCAAACATTAAATTAAGCTTCCCCTCAAGCTAATGTATATTAATTTGTTTCTATTACCACGAAGTCACACTCCCGATACAGCGGGATACGTGCTCAAAAGGTAATGCAGTCTGTGAAAAGAATGACTCTAAAACAATTTGTAATGTCCTCCGACGATTTGACTTCCTACTTTCATGCTCATGCCGAGAGTTTTGGTGTTTATTGCCGATGCTGTACAGCGGAGGTATACCTAGAATGCTGGTTTGACTATCGGTATCACAGGATAGTTGAAGGTATTGACGTAGCTTTGCCACTCTCACAGAAGGTGGCTACGTTATGTAACTGTTTGCCCTCGATTATTCCTATACATGCATGGAATTAATGTATCCGTGTTCTAACATGTCTAATAATTTGATCACGTGAAAACTGTGGAACACAATCGATGCAGGGGGGTTGTGTTTCTCGGGAAGGTAAGGAATTGGGTAAAATGTATGACTTTATTCAGTTGGAATTGTTTCTCCGACAGTTGGACTCCCAACATTAATATTCAAACCGTGATGTAAGGTATCTCCTGCTAATGCTATTCAGTGAATTTAATCCCGGAAAACCTTCTTTGACTCTTTTAATCACAGGATATGTGAAACTATTGACTTATCCGCTTGTCTCTCCCAGACGGTTGTATCGTTCTCGAACGGTGTGACACTCGATCTCGGAATTCATACATGGAGTTAAGGTGCTCGTCACCAAAATGAATACTTCTTCGTACCTCTGAACACGTTGTTATGCTCTCGATACGGGGGGTCAGTTTCGCGGGAGTTACGGCCTTCGGTAAAACGTTTGACTTGATAATAATTGATAACGTTCACAAACGGTTGGCGCTCTATTTTAATAAACAACCTATGAATTAGGTGTGTACTGGCAATACTCTTCAGTCGATTTGCTCCCAGGACACCTGGTTTCACTCTCCGAATCACAGAATAGGTGATGCTTTTGACTTTGCCGTTCGTCTTTCACAGAAGGATGTAATGTTCTGGAGCGGTTTGCCTCTGGATCTTCCCATTCATATATTAAAATAAGGTATGCTTCCGCGACAAAATCTACTAATTTGTTTCCGTGAGCACTAAGCATGACTCTCGCAACACAGTGTTAGGTTCTAGGAAGGTAGTGCATTTGGTAAAAAGAACGTCTCTATATGAACTGGCAATGTTTTCCGACGGATTGACCTCCTACTATAATATTCATACCGTAAATAAGGGTGTCTATTGCCAATACTGTGCAGCAGATTGACTCCCGGAATACCTGATTTGACAATCGGAATCACAGTACAGGTGAAGCTATTGATTTAGCCAGTTGACTCACAACGAAGTTAGTCAGGATCCCGATTCGTTTGACTCTCAACCTTCTGATACATACCAGAAATTAAGGTACCCGTCACTGAAATGGAAACCACTAAGCTTCTCTGAACACGACATTATACTCTCGAAACGGCGGGTTTGCTTCTCCGAAGGTAAGGCATTCGGCAAAGTGTTTGTCTTTGTACCAATTAGCAACGATCTAAAGCGGTCCGACGTTCTACGATAATATGCAGACCGTGAATTATAGTGTCTAATGCCAAGATTCTCCTGCGGAATTACTTCAGGAATACCTGGTTTGACTCTCCGAATCATAGGATAGGTAAAGTTACTTGCTTAGCCGATCGTCTCTCACAGATGGAGGTAAAGTTCTCGAGCGGTTTGACCAACTATCTTTCAATTCATGCGTGAAATTAAGATGCGCGTCCCAAAAATGTATACGAATTCAAACCCCTGAACATGGTGATATACTCTGGACACAGCTGGTCAGTTTCTCGGAGGGTAAGTCATTCTGTTAGAAGTTTAAACCTACACGTATAGGAAATGTTCTACAGCGGCTTGACGGCCCGCTTAAATATTCAAACCGCAAATTGAGGTGTATATTGACAATAATGTTCTGAACATTTGCTCCCGGAATATCTGGTTTGACTCGCGGAATAACAGGATAGGTGGTGCTAATGACACAGCTGTGGGTCTGTCAAAGAACGTGGTAACGATCTGGAACGGATTGACCTTCGATTTTGTATTTCATACCTGAAACTATGGAGCTCACCACGAAAGTGTATACTAATGTGTTTCTCTGATCACGAAGTTATACTCTCGATATGGTTGGTTACCGGCACCGAAGGTAATGCCTTCGGTAAAAAGTTTGACTCTATAGCAAATGGTAACGTTCTACAACGGTTTGACTCTGTACAATATAATTTATACCAGGGAATAGACTGACTAGTGCCAATACTACATAGGGCATTTACCCCCGAAATACCTGATTTGACTCCGGAATCGCTACTGGCATAGCCGTTCGTCTCTCACAGATGGTGGCATCGTTCTCCATCGGTTTGACTCTCTATCTTGTAATTCATATATGAAGTTAATGTGCCCATCACTAAAATGTGTACAGAATTCTACCTCTGAACACCAAGCTATACGCTCGATATAATGCGATAGGCTTTGGGAGGGTATGGTATTCAGTAAAGCGTTTAACATTATTCCAATTAGTAACGTTCTCCAACGGATTGACTCTGTACTTTAATATTTATACCGTGAAATGGCGTGTCTAACCATTTGTTTGGCTCTTGGAATCAAGGATAGATGAAGCTATTCACGTAGCTGTTCTACTCCGAAGGAAGATGGTATCCTTGTCTAGCGGTTTGACTTTCAATTTTGCTATTTATATTGGGTTGTCCGGAAAGTTCATGCCGATTTTTAGGAAAATTAAAACGCAGCTATTTAAGTATTGGTATACATTTATTAAGTTATTCAGGTACCATTCTGTTTCGCAACCTTTCTTCATTTTTCATGCAGCTTGAGAATTCCGTCCTTCCAAAACCTCTCAAGTTTTTCGGCAAAAAAATTGTCCAAATGGGTTTTTATCTCGACCAAAGAGTTGAAAGTTTCTGCATTAAGGGAAATTGTATTGATCGGAAACGGTGAAAAACCGAAGGCGCAAGGACTGTCGAATACGGTGGATGGGGTAAAACATCCCAACCAAACTCCAACAATTTTTGCCGAGCTCTCAAAGACACATGAGGTCGCGCATTGTCCTGATGAAATACGACGCCCTTCCTATTCGCAATTTTTGGACGTTTTTGTTCAATTGATGTCTTCAATTTATCTAATTGAGAGCAGTACTTTGCCGAATCTATTGTTTCATTATTTGGTAAAGGCTCGTAATGTAGGATTCCTTTCCAGTCCCACCAGACACAGAGCATTATCTTCTTCGAATGAAGACCGGCTTTCGGGGTGACTAAAAGTGGTTCATCACGCTTTCTCCTGGACCTTCTACGCTGAACATTTTTATGAATTATCCATTTTTCATCCCCCGTCACTAATTGCTTCAGAAATGGCGTCTCCTCCTTGCGCTTGTAAAGCTAGTCGCAAATGGAGACGCTGTCCAACAGATTTTTTTTCGTTAAATTGTGCTGAACCCATACATCAAGACGGGTTACATAGCCAAGATTCACAGTATGATCGTGGATAGCTGATTTTGATTTATTTAGCATTCCAGCTAATTGACGTAATGTTGAGCATAGGCTAATCTCGATTTCTGTTCTAATCATATCTTCGTCTGTGCTGGAAGTCCTACCTGGGAGTTCTTGATCTTCAAGGTCGAAATTTCCAGCTGTAAACCGAGCAAACCACTTACGCACAGTTCTTTCGGCTACAGCATCCTCGCCATAAACAGCGCATATCTTATTTGCCGTTTGTGTGGCATTTTTACCCATTCGGAAGAAGAAAATCATTAGGTGCCTGTAATGCTCTTTATTTATCACCATATTCTAAGGCATACAAAACTGATAAAAATTAACGAATCGTGACCAAACTTTTTTCCAAATATGGCTGCAGTTACCTTTTTTAGATTATGTACACGAGTCATTTGTTTTCAATAATTGTGATATATTCAGGTAGGTCTCGCACGCTACCTACCGAAAATCGGCACGAACTTTCCGGTCAACCCAATACATGGAAATGTGATGCCCGGCTGCTAACGTGTCTACTAATTTGTATCTGCGAACAACAAGCAAGACACTGGCTACTGCGAAACAGGTTCTCGGATGGGAAGGTATTCGGTAAGAAGAATGACGGTATGACAATTGGTTATGTTCTCCGACGGATTGACCGTCTACTGTAATATTCATACCGCGAATGAAGGTGTCTGTTGCCAATACTGTTCAGTGGACTATCTCCAGGAATTCCTGGCTTCAGTCTCGGAATAACAGGATGGGCGAAGCTGTTGAATCAACCATTCGACTCTCAAAGGAGGTGGAAACGTTCTCGAGCTGTCTATCACTCGATATTCTGAATTATGCATGAATTTATGGTTCCGTCACTAATTTGTGCACGAATGTGTCACCCTAAACACGTAGCTATACCTTCAATGCGGCGGGATAGCTTCTCGGATTGTAAGGTATTCTGTAAAACGTTTGACTTTATAGCAATTAATAACGGTCTCACAAGGGGTGACGGTGTCTTTTAGTATTCACTACGCGAATTATGGTATATGTTGCCGATTCTGTACAGCGCATTTACTACCGGAATATCTCGTTTGACTTTCGGAGTCACAGGATAGGTGAAGCTATTGAATTAGCCGTTCGAATATCAAAGTATGAGGTAACGTTCTCGAACGGTTTGACGCTCGATCTTCGAATTCACACATGACATTAAGGCCGCCGTCACTAAAATGTATACTACTTCCTACTACTGGACATGGTGTCAGATTACCGCTAGAGCTGATAAGTTTTTCGGAGCGTAAGGCATTCTGTAAGATGTTTAACCCTACACGAATAGGTAGTGTTCTACAACGGATTGACGCTCTACTTAAATATTAAAACCGTGAATTAAGTTGATTATTGCCAATACTGTGCTGCGGATTTACTCCCGGAATACCTCGTTTGACTTTCGGAATCCAAGCATAGTTGAAGCTATCAATTTAGCCGTATGTCTTTCAAAGAAGTTGATAACGTTATCGCAGCGTTTGACCCTCGACCTTCTGATTCATGGATTAAATTAAGTTTCCCGACACTAAAATTTAAACTATTATGCTTCTCTGACCATGAAGTTATATTCTCGATACAGCGGGATAGATCCTCGGAAGTTAAGGCCTTCGGTGAAAAGGTAGACTCTATACCAACGGGTAACGTTCAACATAGAATTTACACTGCACTTTTATACTTATACTTGGAAGTAGGGTGTATATCGCCAATACTGTACAGCGGATTTAGTTCCGGAATACCTGGTTTGTCCCTCGGAATCACGGCATTAGTGAAGCTATTGACTTTGCCCGTCGACTCGAAACGAAGGTGGTATCATTCTCTAACGGACTGACCCTCGATCCTTTATATAGTGCATGAAATTATGGTGTCTGTCACTAAAATATCCAATAACATGCTTCTCTGTACACGAAGTTGTACTCACGATACAGCGGGTTCGTTTCTCGGATGGTAAGGTCTTCGTAACAAGGTTTGACTTCAAACAAACTGGTAAATTTCGGAAGCGTTTTCATGTTCCACTTTAATACTCAAACCGTCAATTAAGGTATCTGTGGCTATAACAGTTCCGCGGATTTACACCCGGTATACCTGGTTTGACTCTAGGAATCGCAGGATGGGTCAAGCTATTGAATTAGCCGTTCGCCTCTCAGAGAAGGTGGTATCGTTCTCGAGCGACTTGAACCTCGAACTTCTCATTCATGCATGAATTTAAGGTGCCGTCACTAAATTGTATATGAATGTGTTTCCCTATGCACGTAGCTATACTCTTGACACGGCTGGTTAGCTCCTCGGACGTTAAGGCCATCGGTACAGTGTTCGACTTTATACCAATAGGCATTGCTTTCAAACGGTTTGACGGTTTACTTTTTTATTCAAACCTTGAATTAAGGTGTCCATTGTCACTACGGTGCAGCGGATTGACTCCAGGAATACCTGATTTGAGTATCTGAATCACTGGATAGTGGATCCTATTGACTTAGTGGTTTGTCACTCACAGAATGTGTCATCGTTCTCGGACGGTTTGACTCTCGATCTTCTAATTCTTATTTTATAATAAGGTATACGTCTGTCATAATATTAACGGAATTGCTTCCGTGGGCACTAACAAGGCAATCATAGCAGCGGGATAGCTTCCAGGATGGCAAGGTACACGTAAAAGAAGTACCATATTCTAATCCGTAATATTCTCCGACGGTTTGACTCTCAACAATAATATTCATGCCACGAATTAAGGTGTCTGTTGCCAGTACTATTCAGCGGAATGACTCCCGGGATACCTGGTTTGAATATCGGAAAAGCAAGGCTGGCGAAGCTAGTGACTTAGCCGTTCGATACTTAAAGATGGTGGGACCGCTCTCGACCGGTTTGACTGTCGTTTTTCCTATCCATACATGAAAAAGGCCGTGCGTCTGCTAAAAAGTCTACTAATTTGCTTCCGTGGGCACCAATCATGATACCCTATACTGAGGGACAAGTTTTAGGAAGGTAAGGTACTCGGTAAAAGGAATGACTTTGTACCAATTGGTTATGTTCTCCAACGGATTGACTCTATGGTTTAACATTCAAATCGTAAGTTAAGGTGTCTATTGCCAATAGTCATCAACGGATTTACTCCTGGAATTCCGGACTTGACTTTCGGAATCACAACTAGAGGTGCAGCTATTGACTCAGCCGATCGACTCTCAGAGACTGTGGTATTGATCTCGAATGGTCTGACACTCGATGTTCTAATCGATATATCAAATTAAGGGATGCCCCTCCTGTGATGTCTACTAATTTGTTTCCTTGAGCACTAAGCAAGACAATCGCTAAATCACGTTACCATCGAGGAAGGAAGGTATTCGGTAAAAAAATGACACTGTACCATGTGGTAATGCTCTCCGACGGATTGACCCCCTGCTTTAATATTCATACCCTGAATGAATGTGTCTATTGCCAATACTGATCAGCTGTTTCACTCACGGAGTAACTGATTTTTCAACCTGAATCACAGGATAGGTAAAGCCATTGACCTGGCCGTTCGACTCCCAATGAAGGTGCGAACGTTCTCGAAGGTTTTGATTCCCGATTATTTTAATGATACATGAAGATAAGGTGGGCGCCAGCTAAAATGTCTACTAATTTGTTTCCGTGTGCACTAAGCATGACAATCGCTACGGCGGCTTGCGTCCTCGGAATGCAAGGTGTTTGTCAAAATAGAAGAACTTTATGCCAATTGGTAATGTTCCCCGACAGTTCGTCTCTCAAACTTAATATTCAAACCGTGAATTATGGTCTATATTTCCAATATCGTTCGCCGCATTTACACCTAAAATACGTGGTCAGACTCTCGCAATCACAGAATACGAGATGCTATTTGCTTAGATGTTGGACTTTCAATGATTGTGGAATCGTTCTGCAACGGTTTGACTGTCGATTTTGCTAATCGTACATGCAACAAAGCTGTGCGTCTGCTACAAAGTCTACTGATTGGTTTCCGTTTGCACTAAGTATGGAACTCGATACAGCGGGTTAGGTTCTAGGATGCCAAGGCATTCGGTAAATAGCATGTTTTTATAAACATTGGTTATGTTCTCCAACGAATTGACATTCTACTTTAATATTCAAACCGTGAAATAAGGTGTCCGTTGCCAATACTCTGCGGAGGATTTACTCTCGGATAACGTGCTTTGACTCTGGGAATCACAGCATAGGTGGACCTATTGCCTCATCCGTTCGGCCCTCGAAGAGGGTGGTAACATTCTCAAACGGTCTGACCATCGATCTTCTACTTCATGCACGAAACTAAGGCGCTCGTCTTTAAATGTATACCAGCTTGTACCCATGAACACGGTGTTATACTCCCGATACAGCGAGTCAGTTTTCGGAGGGTAAGATCTTCTGCAAGAACTTTGACACTACACCTATATGTAATGTTCGACAACGGCTTGACGGCAAGTTTTTAATATACAAACCGTGAATTCAGGTGTCTGTTGACCATACAGTTCCGCGGATTTACTCTAGGAATACCTGGTTTGCTTCTCGAATCATATGATACGTGAAGCCATTGACTCAGACCTTCTGCTCCCACAGAATGTGGTAACGTTCTCGAACGCTTTGACGATCAATCTTCTAATTCATTTATGAGTTATGGTGACCGTCACTGAAACGAATACTAACCTTTTTTCCTGAACAGGAAGTTATACTCTCGATACAGCGCGTCAGATTTTGGACGCATAGGACTTCGGTAAATCGTTCGACTTTATCCCCATTGGTAACGATCTCGAACAGTCTGGCGCTCTACTGTAATAATCATACCGTGAATTGTCGTGTCTATTGCCAAGAGTGTAAAGCGGATTGAATTCTGGAAAACCTGGTTTAACTCTCGGAATCGCAGGATACGAGAAGCTATTGACTTAGCCGACCGTCTCTCACAGATCGTGGCGCCTTGGAATGCTTTGACCCTCGATCTTCAAAATCATACATGAATTTATTGTGCCGTCACTAAGTTGTATACTAATGTGTTTCCCTAACCACCTAGCTATACTGCTTATTGCAACGGATTTACTTCTCGACCGATAAGGCACGCCATAAAACGAATGACTTTATATCAATTAGTAACGTTCTCACCCGGCGTGACGCTCTATTTTAATATTCACTACGCAAATTAAGGTACCTATTGACAATCCTCGTCAGCGGATTTACTCTCGGATTATCTGGTTTGACTCCCGGAATCACTGGATAGGTATAGCTATTGAAATATCCGTCCGACGCTCAAACAGGGTGATAGCGTGCACGAACAATTTGACCATCGATCTTCTAATTTTTACATAAAGTTAACTAGCTCGCCGCTGAAATGAATACTAATTTCTTTCGCTGTACACGAAGTTAAACACTCGAAAGGCTGGTTAGCTTCTCCGAAGGTAAGGAGATCGGTATAGCGTCTGACATTATACCAACTGGCAATGTTCTCAAACGGTTTCCCACCCTACTTTTTTATTCAAACCGTGAATTATGATGCTTATTGGCAATACCTTACGGCTCATTTAGATCCGGTAATACTCATACAGTGAATTATGGTATCTACTGCCAATATTGTACCGCGGAATTACTCCTGGAATACCTGGCTTAGCACTAGGAATCGCAGAATGGGTGAAGCTATTGTCTTAGGCAGACACCTCTCACAAGGTGATAAAGTTCTCGAGGGATACGACCCCCGATCTTCTAATTCATACATGAAGTTAAGGTGCCTGTCATTCAAACGAATACCAATTTCTTTCTCTGAACACGAACGTATATTCTAGATGATGGCGCTGAGGAACGCGGACGATATGGCATTCGGAAAAACGTTTGATCTTATACCAATTGGCTATGATCTAAAACGGACTGACGATTTACTTTTTTATTCAAACCGTAACTTAAGGTGTCTATTGGAAATACTGTTCAGCGGCATTACTCCAACAATAGCGGGTTTGTCTCTCCGAATCAACTAGATATATGAGGCATTCGACTTAGCCCTTCTTTCCTGACAGAAGGTGGTAACAGTCTCGAGGGGTTTAATTCGGACATCAAGTTAAGATGCCCGTCATTGAAATGAATACTCATTTTTTTTACTGAACACGTTGCTATACTTCCGATGCGGCGAGTTAGGTTCACGGATGGTAACGTTTTCTGTATAAAGTTTGAATCTGCTCCAATCGCTAATTGTCCACATCGACTTGACGACCTGCTTTAATATTCATACCGCGAATTAAGGTGTTCACTGCCAATACTCGACAACCGATTGACTCTCGGAATACCTGGTTTGACTATCGGTATGACAGGGCAGGTGAAGCTATTGACATAACCGATCGTTCCTCAAAGGAGGTGGTAACGTTCTCTATCGGTTTGACTCCCGATATTATAATTAATATATGAAGTTAAGGTGCCAGTCATTAAAATCTATTTTAATTTGTTCCTATGAGCAGGATGTTATACTCTCGATACAGCGGGTTAGCTTCTCGGCAGGTAAGTCCTGCGGTAAAAAGTTTCACTCTATACGAACAGGTATCGGTCTACAACGGCTGGACAGTGTAGTTTAATATTTATACCGTGAAACAGAGAGTCTAATGCCAATACTGTGGAGAAGATTTACTCCCGGAATACCTTATTTGACAGCGGGAATCATAGGACTGGTGAAGCTATTGACCTCGACTTTCGAATCTCAGGGAGGATGGTATCATTCGCGAACGGTTTGACGCTAGACCTTCTGATTCATACAGGAAATTAAGTTGCTCGTCAAAAAAATGAATACTAATTTACTTCTTGAATCACGAAGTTACACTTTCGATTTAGAGGGGTAGGTCCGCGGATGGTAAGGATTTCCGTAAGATGTTTGTCCATATTCCAATTGGTGACGTTCACCGACTGTTGGACCCTCTAAATTAAAATGCATACCGTGAAGAAGCGTGTCTAGTGCCGATACTGGGCAGCGAGTTTAGTCACGGATTACCTACTCTCGGAATCACTGGATAGGTGATACCATTGACATAGCCCTTAGACTATCAAAGTAGGTGGTAACGTTCTAGAATGCTTTGACATTCGATTTTCTATTTCATACTTGAAATTAGTTTGCCCGTCACAAAAATGAAAACTAGTTTGCATATCTGAGCACGAAGTAATAATCTCGATACAGCGGGTCAGGTGCACGAACAGTATGGCGTTCCGTTAGAAGATTGATCATATACAAATTGGAACTGTCCACCGTCGGTTTGTCTGTCTACCTTAATACCCATACCGTTTGATTAGGCACGTTTATTGCTACCGCTGTTCGGATGATTTACTCTTGGTATACCTGACTTGACTCTCATAATCACAGAACAAGTGAAGCTCTTGATTCAGCCGTTCGACTCTTAAAGGAGGTGGTAACGATCTCGAACAGTTTTGCGCCCTACTCTAATAGTCACACCTTGAATTTTGGTGTCCATTGATTATAGTGTACAGCGGATTGACCCCTGGAATACTTGGTTTCACTGTCGGTATAACAGAATACGTGAAGCTATTGTTTCAGCTGTTCGACTCTTAAAGAAGGTACGATCGTTTTCGAAGAGCGTGAC
The DNA here is from genome assembly GCF_051020765.1 of Lasioglossum baleicum. NCBI lineage: Eukaryota > Metazoa > Arthropoda > Insecta > Hymenoptera > Halictidae > Lasioglossum > Lasioglossum baleicum. The sequence goes on from NW_027470572.1 coordinate 27,004, forward strand.
TCTCGATAATTCTGTTCGTACATGAAAATAAGATTTGCTTCTGCAATAATGTCTACTAATTTGCTTGCGACTGCTCTATGCATGACACTCCCTGCAGCAGCGAAGGATCGTGGAAGGCATGGTTTCCGGTAACATCATGTCTTTTTACCATTTGGTAATGTTCTCCGGCGGATTGACCTTCCACTTTAATATTCAAATCGCTAATTACGTTGCCGATTGCCAATACTGTTCAGCCGATTTACACCCGGAATACCTGGATTGCGTCACGGAATCTCGGAATAGCTGAAGCCATTATCAAAGCGATTCGATTCACAACAAAGGTAGTAGTGTGCTCGAGGTGATTGACCCTTGATCTACTATTTCACACCGGAAATTAATGGACGCGCCTCTAAAAGGTCAACTTATATGTTTCCAAGAACACTAAGCAAGGCACTCCCTACTGCGGGTTCGACTACTCGGGAGGTAAGGCTTTCGGTAAAGAGTATGACTCTATACCAATTCATGACCTTCTACATAGGTTTCACTTTGCACTTTGGATTGACTGTCGGCGTCACAGGTAAGGTGTAGCTATTAACTTAGCCTTTCGAAACCCAAAAAAGGTGGTAGCGTTTTCGAACAGTTAACCTGTCGATCTACCAAGAAGCACATGAAATTAGGGTGCCCGTCGCTAAAATGTAAACTAATGTGTTTTTCTGACCACAAAGATATACTCTCGATGCGGCGGGATTGGTTCAAGGTAGGTAAGGCTTTCTTGTAAAAAGTTTGACTCCACATCAACAGGTAAAGTTCTACATTGATGTGGCGCTCCATCTTAATATTCATACTACGAATTAAGTTGTCCGATAAATGTAGTGTACAGCGTATTATTTTGCAGAATACCTGGATTGCCTCTCGGAATCTCTGGATTGGTGAAGCTTTTGACTTAGACGGTCGAGGCTCGAAAATGATGGTAACGTTTCTGAGTGAATTGACACTCAATCTTCTAATTCATACATGAAATATACTTGCCCGTCACTGAAATGTACACTAATTTGCTTCTCTGAATACGAAGATAAACACTCGATACAGAGGGTTATGTTCTATGAAGGTAATATATCCGTTAAAAAGGACTCTATAGCAATTAATAATGGTCTCCGACGGATTGACACTCTACTTCAATATTCATACCTGGAATTAAGGTGTTTGCTGCCAATACTGATCAGTGGATTAGTCCCAAATTGCCTGGTACGACTCACTGATTCACAGGATAGGTGAAGTTATTGACTTAGCCGTTCGTGTCTCAAACGTGGTGGTAACGTTCTCGATCGGTTTGGCACTCGACGTTCTCAGTCATGCATGAACTTTCGGTGACGTCACGAAACAGTAGACTAAGGTGTTTCCATTAACACGTAGCTATGCTTTCGAAAGAGCGGAATAGCAAGGCGAACGGTATGGCATTCTTTGAAACGATTGACTCTATCGCAATTAGTAACGTTCTCTCACGGTGTGACGCACGATATTAATATTCATACTGCGAATGAAAGTGTCCGTTGCAGTAGTGTACAGCGGTTTGACTCCCGGAATGCCATGTTTAACCACCGGAATCACAGGATTGTTGTAGCTATGCATCTGAAGTTCGGCTCTCGACGAAGGTGGTAACGTTGTGGAACGGATTGACACGCAATCATCGAATTCATTCATGAAATTAAGGTGCTCGTCACTAAAATGTTTAATAATTGTTTCCCTAAACACGTAGCTATAATCACGATACGACGTGTTAGATTCTTGGACGTTACGGCCATCGGTAAAGTGTTTGATTTGCTACCAATTGGCAGTTCTCTCAAACGGTTTGACGCTTTGCTTTACTATTCAAACCGTGAATCAGAGAGCCTAATGGCAATACTTATCAGTGGATTTACTTCAGCAATACCTGATCTGACTCTCCGAATCTCAGTATAGGTGAAGTTATTCACTTAGCCGTTCGTCTGTCACAGAAGGTGGCAATGCTGTCGAACCGTTTGCCCTTCGAGCTTCTAATTCATGCATTAAATTAAGGTGCTCGTCACTAGGGCGTATACTATTTGGTGCCTCTGAACACGTCTTTATACCCTCGATACAGCTGGTTAGCTTCTCGGATGGTAAGGCAATCGGTATAGAGGATGACTTTGTACCAATTGGTAACGTTCTCAAACGGTTTGACTATCTGCTTTAATATTCCTCCAGTGGATTAATGAGACCATTACCAATACTGCTCAGCTGATTTTCTCCTTTAATGCCAATTTTAACTCTTGGAATAACAACTATGGATGAAGCTGTTGACTCAGCCGTTCGACTCTAAAAGAATGTGGTATCGATCTAGAATGGTTTGACACCCGATCATCTAATTCATACATGAAATTAAGATGCCCGTCTCTAAAATGCCTACTTATATGTTTCCATTAACACTAAGCAAGACACCCCCTACAGAAGGTTTGTCTCCTCGGAAGGTAATGCTTTCGGTATAAAGTATGATCTTATGCGAATAGGTAAAGTCGTACAACAGTTTGATGCTCTACATTAATATGCGTACCGTGAATTAAGGTGTCTATTGCCAATACATTTCATCGGATTTAGACCCGGAATACCTAGTTTGACTCTAGGAATCTCGGGATTGGTGTCGCTATTTTCTTAGGCGATCGATGCTCTAAGGAGGTGGAAACATTCTCGAGCGGTTTGACCTTCCACCTTTATATTTCATTCTTGAAATTAGGATGCCCTTGACTAAAATGTATACTAATTTGCTTCTCTGATCAGAGTGCTATACTCTCGATACAGCGGGTCAGTCTTTCGGAGGGTGAGGCACTCTGTATGTGGTTTGACCCTACACGAATATATAACGTTCTACAACGGCGTGGCAGCCTGCATTAATATTCAAACCGTGAATTGTGGTGTTTACCCCAGGAATACGTGGCTTAACCCTCGGAATCACAGGTTAGGTGTAGCAGTTGACTCAGCCGCTCGAACCTCATAGATTGCGGTACTGTTCTCGAACGGTTTGACCCTCGATATTCCAATTCATGCATGATATTCTTGTGCGCGTCACTAAAATGTCTAATAGCTTGTACCTCAGAACACGGTGCTGAACTCTCGATACAGCGGGATACGTTCCCGGAGGGTTACTTATTCCGTAAAAAGAATGACTTTATAACAATTGGTAATATTGTCCGGCGATTTGACTACCTACTTTAATGCTCATGGAGAGAATATAGGTGTCTATTGCCAATACAACAACAGTGCATTTACTCCCGGAATTTCTGGTTTGACTATTGGAAGAACAGGACCGGAGAGGGTACTCACTTAACCGTGCGACTCTCAAAGATGGTGATATCGATCTCGAACTGTTTGATCCTCGATCTTCTATTTCATTCACGAAATTATGGTGCACGGCGCTAAGATGGTTACTCGTTTGGTCCTGTGATCACCATGTTATACACTCGATAGGGCGCGTTAATTCTTCAGCGGGTAAGGTCTACAGTAAAGTGTTTGACTTTATATCAATTGGTAACGCTCTCAAACAGACTGAAGCCCTACTTCAATATGCAAACCGGGAGTAAATGTATCTGTTGCCAATGCTGTTCAGAGGATTTAATCCCGGAGAACCTGGTTTGGTTCTCTGAATCACAGGTTAGGTGAAGCTGTTGACGTAGCCGTTCAGCACTCATACAGGGTGTTAATGTTCTCGAACTGTTTGGGCCCTCGATCTTCAGATACATAGATGAAATTATGTTGCCCGTGAATAAAGATTATACTATTTTACTACTCTGACCACGCAGTCATACTCTCGAAACAGCGGAACGTCGGTGACACGTTAGTCTCTATACCAATAGGTAACGTGGCACAACTATGGGATCCTGTTCTTTAATATTTATACTGGGAAGTAGGGTTTTTAATGCAAATACTGGACAGCGTATTTGCTCCTGGAATACGTGGTTTGAATTTGGGAATCTCAGGATAGGTGAAGCTGTTCATTTAGCCGTTCATGTCTCACAAAAGGTGACAACGTTCTCGAGCAGTTAAATGCTCGATCTTCTAATTCCTACATCAAGATAAAGTGCCCGTCACTAAAATGAGTACTAACCTCTTTCTCTGAATACGATGAAGCGGGTTAGCTTCACGGAAGATAAGGCCTTCGGTGAAATACATGACTATATAGCAATAGGTAGCGTTCTACATTGCATTGACTCTGTTGTTCAATATTTATTCCGTGAAATTGCGTTTCTAATGCCAATACTGCACAGCGGGTTGAGATGCCAATTGCCTTGTTCGACTCTTGGGATTACATGCGAGTATCTAACGTTCTTCAACGGTTTGACGACCTGCTTTAGCATTTATACGGTGAATTAGGATGTCTATTGAAAATACATTTCTGCTAATTTACTGTCGGAATACGTGGTTTGACCATTAGAATCTCAGGTTGGGTGTAGCTATAGACTTAGCCTATAAACTCACACGGAAGGTGGTATCGTTCTCGATCGGTTGGACCCTCGATTTTCTGCCCGATACATGAAGTTAAGGTGCCCGTTACTAACAGGAATACTAATTTCATTCTCTGAGCACGAAGTTATACACTCGCTGAAGCCGGTGATGACCGCCGAAGGTTAGTTCTCCTGTAAAACGTTTGAAATTATGGCAATTGGTAATTTTCTCAAACGGCATGACGCACTATTTTAATATTGAAACCGTAGCATAAGGTGTCTATTGCCAATACTCTTCTGCGGATCAACACCCGAAAATCCTGGTATAACTCCCCGAGTCAAAGGATGGGTGAAGCGATTGGGCTCCAGTCACTCATATGAAGACTAATTTCTTTCTCTGAACAGGAAGTTTTACTCTCGAATCGGCGGAATTGCTTCACCAAAGGTAAGGCCATCGGTAAAGTGTTTGACTTTATACCAACTGGCAACGCTCTAAAACGGTTTCACGCTCTACTTCAATATTCATACCGTGAATTAGAGTGTCCATTGCCTATACTGTCCTACGGATTTACTTCAGGAATACATGGATTGACTACTCGAATCGCAGGATAGGTGAAGCTATTGTCTTAGTTATGCGTCTCTCAATGTGGGTGGTAAAGTTCTCGCACAGTTTGACACTCGACCATCTGACGCATAACGGAATCTATGGTGCCAGTCGCTAAAATGTATACTAGTTCGTCCCACTGAACAACATGTTATACCCTCGATGCAGCGGGTTAGATCTTCGGAGGGTACGTTGTTCAGTAAGCCGATTGAATTTACAGTAAGTGCTGCTGTAAGTGTATAGTAATGCTCACAAACGGTTTGACGCTCTAATGTAATATTCAAACCGCGAATTATGGTGTCGATTGCAAAACCCTTCAGCGGACTTTCTCCCGGAATACCTAGTTTGACATTCGGAATCACAACGTAGGTGAAGATATTGACGTAGCCGTTGGACACTCATAAAAGGTGGTAACGGGCTCCATCGGTTTGACGCTGGATCATCTGATTCATACATGATATTAAGGCGCCCGTCACTAAAGCGATTACAATTTTCTTTCTCCGATCACGTAATTGCAATCTCGATGACGCTGGTGATGTTCGCGCAAGGTAAGGTGTTCGGTAAGGCATTTGACTTTTGTACCAATTGGTTGCGTTCTTAGATGGTGTGACGCTACATTTTGATATTCACTCCGTGAATTACGGGGTCTACTGACAATACGGTTCAATGAATTTACTCCTGCAATACCCGCATTGACACTCCGAATCACTGGAAGCGTGAAGATATTGACACAGCCGTTGGACTCTGACCGAAGGTAGTAACGTCCTCGAACGGACTGACTCTCGATCTTCTAATTCACACATGAAGATAAGGCACCCGTCACGGAATTGATCACCAATTTCTTTCTCTGACCATGAAGATACACTCTATATAGAGCGGATTATTTTTTCGGATGGTAAGGTTTTCGGCAAAGCGCTTCACTTCATAGCAATTGGTAACGTTCACAAACAGATTTACGCTGTACTTTAATATTCAAACTGTGAAATAAGGTGTCTACTGCCAATACTGCTCAGCGGATTTGCTTCTGGAATACCAGGCATGACGCTTGAAGTAAAAACTTTCTGTGATGCCGATGACTCAGCCGTTCGACTCTGAAATAATGTGGTAACGTTCTACAGCGGTTTGATTCTGTAGTTTAGTATCTACACCGTCAATTACAGTGTCTAATGCCAATACCATACGGCGGATATACTCCCGCTATACCTGGTTTTTGCAGTCGGAATCACAGGATAGGTGATGCTATTGACTTATCAGTGCGATTCTAAAAAAAGGCGGTTACGTTCTCGATCTGACTGACTCTCGATTATGCTAGTCAGACATAAAATTAGGGTGTGCGTCTGCTAAAATATCCTCAAATTTTCTTCCATGGACACTAAGGAACACTCTCTCTACAACGGGATAGGTTTCAGGAAGTTAAGGCCTTCTGTATGGGTTTCACACTATATCAATGGGTAATGTTCGACAAAGGATTAACGCACCACTTTAATATTCATACCGTAAACTAACTTGTTCATCGGCTATATGGCACTGTATATTGAGTCCAGGAATACCTAATCTGATCCTGGGTATCACAGGACAAGTGTAGCTACACATCTAGCCGTTCGTCTCTCTAAGAGGGTGGTAACGTTTTTAAACGTTTAGGCCCTCGACCTTCGAATTCATACATGGTATAAATAAAGGTGCCCGCCACTGAATTGTGCACGCATTCGTTTCTCCGAACTCAAGGTTATACCCTTGACTCAGTGGAATTGGTTTGCGCAAGGTAAGGCGTTCGATAAAACGTTTGACTTTACAGCAATTGGTATCGTTCTCATACCCCTTGACACCCTACTTTAACTTTGAAACAGAGTATTAAGGTGTCTATTGCCTATACTCTTCACCGGATTTACTCCCAGAATACCTGGAATGGAGCTCGGAATCACAGGATAGCTGAAGGTTTTGACGTAGACATTCGACGCTCAGGGAAGGTGGTAACGTTGCGGAATTGTTTGACCTCCGAACTCAGACTTCATCCATGAATGTAATGTGCCCGTCACTGAAACGGAGACTAATTTCGTTCTCTGGACACGAAGTTATACGCCAGATACAGCGGGTTACTTTATCGGGGTGTAAGTTCTTCGGCAAAACGTTTGACTTTATTGCAATTAGTATCTTTCTCAGACGGTTTGACGCTGTACTGTGATATTCAAATCTAGAATAACGGTGTTCATTGCCAAAACTCATCAACGGACTTACTCCCAGAATACCTGGTTTGTTGCTCTGAATCACTGGATGGTTGAAGCAGTTCGTCTCTGACAGATGGTGGCACCGTTCTCCAACGGCGTGGATGTCGATCTTCTATTTCATACATGAAGTTAACGTGCCCGTCACTGAAACGAATACTAATTTCTTTCTCTGAAGACGAATTTTTACTTTCAATACAGTGGGTTATTCATTCGGTTCGTATGGTCTTCAGTAAAGCGTTTGACTTTTTACAAATTCCGTAGCACTCTCAAACGGATTGACGGTCTACTTTGAAATTCAAACCGTGAATTATGGCGACTATTCGCAATACCGTTCAACGCATTTACTACCGGAATACCTTCTCTGGCTTTCGGAATCTCCGGATAAGTGTAGCAATTATCTTTGCCGATCGTGTCTCAAAGACTGAGGTAACGTTCCCGAACTGTTTGACCCTCAATCTTCTAATTCGTATACAAAAAAAGGGGGCCCGTCTCTAAAGTGCGGACTAATTTTCTACTGTATACACGTAGTTGTGCTGTCCATACATTGGGTTAGCACCTCGGAAGGTATGTCGTTCGGTAAAATTTTTGATGTTAAATCAACAGGTAATGTTCTACAAAGCTCAGATACTGTACCTTCACATTCAATCCGTAAATGAAGGTGTACACTGCCTATTGTGTACAGCGGATTGAGTCCCGGAATACCTGGTTTGACTGTCGGAATGGCAGGTTAGGTGAAGCTGCTGGTTTAGCCGTTCGAATCGCAAAGGAGGTGAAAACGTACTCGAATAGTTTGACATTCGATCTTCTTATTCACACACGAAATTAAGGAGCCCGTCACTGAAATGAAAAATAATATCTTTTTCTGGACACGAAGTTTTACTCCCGAAGCAGCGGGTGAGATTCTCGGAAGGTAACGACTTGCGTAAAACGTTTGACTTTATACCAATTGGTATCGCACTCAAACCGCATGACGCTCTGCAATTATATTCAATCCGTGAATTATGGTGCCAATTGCCAATACTATTCAGCGGATTTACTCCGGGCATATCATGTTTGACGTTCGGAATCACAAGATAGGTGAAACTAATGATTCAGTCGCTGAAGGACGGTGGCACCGTTCGTGAGCAGTTTGACCATCGGTCCACTAATTCATACATGAAATTATGGTGCACGACGGTAGGATGTGTATTAATTTGTTTCTCTGTATACTAACTTATAATCATGAAACGACGGGTTAGCGTCTCGGAAGGTAAGGCCTTCGGTGAATAGTTTGTCTGAATACAAATTCGTAACGTCCTACAGCGGTTTGTCTCTGCAGTTCAGTATATATATATACCGTGAAATCGGGCGTATGATGCCAATACTGTAAAACGAATTTGCTCGCGGAATACCTGGTTTGTCTCTCGGAATCACAGCATAGGTGCAGCAATTGACATGGCCATTCCACTCTCGAAGATGGTGCTATCATGGTTCTATCGGTTTGACCTTCGATCTTCAAACACATGCAATAAACTAAACTATGCTGTCTGTCCCTCATGTGTATAACACTTTATTTCTCTGGCCGGACAGTTATATTACCGATACAGAGAGTTAGCCTCTCGGAAGATATGGCCGTCGGAATAAGTTAGACTCAGTTCCAAGAAGTAACGTTCTAAAACGGTTTCACGCTATACTTTAATATTGAAACCGTGAAA
>NW_027470573.1:0-35950 GCF_051020765.1 Lasioglossum baleicum
CCTTTTTCACGTCCGTTCTTTTTTCCCGGTCCTTTTTCTTTTCCTTCTATTTTTCCCCGGCTCTTCTTTTTTATACTTTCCATTTTTTCCCCGCTCGTTCGGTTCCACTCTTTCTTCTTCCGTCGTTCCCTCTCGTCGCGTTTCACGTTTCCTGCGGTTACTCATACGCGACCGCAGGGCGTCCCATGAATTTGCACGAGTCCGATCTGTCTGGCGTTCGTCCAGGACGAATTTCCGTTGGCGATCTTCCTCGCGACCTGTTCATTCATCGATCCCAACCGCCGACTGCGACCGGATAGAGTGTTTACCTCGCCACGGGCTCGCGATCGTTCGATCAATCTCGGTTTTGGAAGTTACAGCGCGGACAGAATCGTTCGGGAGCGAAGCATATATCGTTAGTTCGTGGCAGCACTTTTACCAGTCGCTTGATTTGCGATGCATGCCGGCTTCAGCGACGTGAAATAGCGTTTACACTTGACTCGGTTCTCCGGAACACGTGCACTCGGCATTCGGTTCGATTTAGTGTCTGGAAAGTTGCGCCGGAAAATTTGGAAACTCTCCGCTTGGAAGAGCTCGGCCGAGTTGAAATCCGAAAAACGGGAAAGTTGGGAGAAATTCGGATATGGAAATTAGCGTAGGAAAGGATTTCTCGATAGCGGTATACGGATCGGAAGGATGGCGAAAGACCACGATTCGACAATGTCGTGATTGCAACGAACTGCGAGGCACCGAGTTCCCAGTAGCGATCATTTCACACGCCTGTCCGTAAATCCGCGTCACGAAGACCGTTAGCAACAGTCGGAGACAGCGATGGCCGCTTGTCGTATCGCGGCGCGAAGGTCGGGACAAGAGGTTCACTGGGTGGTTTTGCGGTTGAGTCCTCGGCCAGGGAGCCGAACGTTGTACTTAGGTAGGACGAAGACGAAAACGACGACGACTTCTTGATATTTCTCCGAACATAAGTCGCCTTTGTGTTTTTGCTCGTTTTGCAGCGGCTAGGTGCCGCCGCGGCCATAAGATCCCATGCATCTGACGTAAGATGGATATCGTATTCCCTATAATGCATAGCCGGCCGTATCGTGAATTCCGTGAAGAAGAAGCGGCTTGCGCCTCCTCCGGAGCTCGCGCACGAACTGTCTTTTGCATAGGTTATCGTGGTAGACCCAGGATACGGCCAGGCCTGACATTCTTTTCGCCCTGGCCCTAACGTTCCAACCAGCTTTCCGTCCGCCACCGTCTCTCGCCGACCTTTTCTTCCGTTTCTTCCACCGATCCAAGCGCCAGCTTCCCCCGAGAGGAATCCCAACCACTCGGTTGCTGCAATCTTCGGCCAGCCACCATTTAATTGGAACTTGTCTTTGCCGCGGCATCGAGTGGTAAACGATATCCTCTGCGCGACCAATAGCAAGTCTCGCCCACGGTTCGCGTCTATAGCTTTGACCTTTGGCTACCATCGGAATATAGGAATATTTTTACACCGATCAAAGAGTGTAACGATGACGGGGTCTGAAAAGATTCGAGGGTGTTCGCTTTCGCCCTTTAAATTCGCGTAATTTTCATGAAAAGCCACGGCGACTGCCGCGCAGTTGAATTCGAGGCTTCCCACGGTGGTAATACGACCGTTACCAATAAGCATAAATTATTCGTTAGGGACGTTAATTAGAATACGTCAAAGAGAAACGTTGGCCGCGTTACGTAACGATATTAATAACGCCCTGGAGTAAATACCAGAGACGTTTTAACGAGAATGCTCCGGAGCGAAAGGAATGCCGGTTTTTCGGTTGGCTTGGTGATGGATTGGGTAGAGAGTTTCGTGAAAGGCAAAGAAGTCTCGAATGGTGGTCAACGATCCGCCCCTGGCTGTGCAGCTGATACTTCCATCTGCCGCGATCTTATTGCCCTCCCGCGCTTATTCGCTCGAGCATTGTTCGTACTTTGTCGGCTCGGTTGTTATAGCACGAGGTGTTCGATGTATCGGGCCCGATCGGGGCATTGTTCGGTTTACAGACATGGTCACGCAACGAATACCGGCACGCTGCTTCTGCTCGGAACCGTTCCATCGCTCCCAGCTATTCTTCGCCGGCGTTTTCTAATCGGCTTTCGAAAATTACTTCCGACTCGTTGCGCCTCGAAACATTATTCTCGAAAAATTATTCCTCGCAGAAGAAAGTGGAGAGAGAGAGAGGGAGACCTTTCCTCGAGAGACGCGGACCGAAATCGAGAGATCGATCTCTACCGGTTTCAACGGGCGCGAATTATTCTCGCCGGTCGGATTGGAAATTGCGAAATAAAAATTCGTCTCTGGTCAATGCACCGTTGACGGCGATCGACCGTCTCTCCCGTGCAGTCTGTTCATAATCGAAGGGAGATGGTGGACCCCTGATTGCACGGATATCCGTACCGGAAGAACGCTCCACGCTCGCGTCTGAAAGCCAGTCAATTTTCCACGAGGAGAAAGGACGCGGCAGGAACAATTAGAGTGCTTTCCTAGGTTGGTCGTAGCCGGTCGTGGCCGGTCGTTTCAGTTCCCGAAACGATGAATCTCGCCGTGGGAGGCAGATTTACCGCCGCGCCGAGGAAGCGTGTAAAACTCGGCGCGTCGCGATCGTCTGATCCCGGAGAAGGCGACAAACGTTGTTTCCCTGCTAGAAAGGGAAACACCGCGGCGCGTTGCTTGCTAAGCCCGCGTTATCGCGGCACGCGATGAGATTTCGCGGAAATGACGCTTCGATTTGCAAACGGACAACTTTACGACGCGAGCATCGCGTAGATAAGGCGCTTGTAAATCGCTCCTATTCACTGGCCGGATGGAAATGTTCTCGCGAACTCTGTTCGGCGTTGACGGATTCGTTAAAAGCAATTTCCCGACGTCGCGATCCCGTTATTCCTCGGTGGAAAAATGCGACAACGTTTTCAGAAAAAGCCCGCTATATATTTTTTCATTTCGCGCTCGTTAGCGCTGAGTTTCGAGCTTGCAATTTAACAGAGACGCGATATTTCTCAAATTTCAACGTACAGTGGAAAAGCGAGGTGGAATGGAATTGAAAATTGGAGTAATCGGAAGCCCGGCGGCCTGTCTGGTCGTTAAAACGGAAGAGTTACGCCGGGATGTCGAAATAACAATTTTCACGCGTTACCGTCGAAGGAGCAACCCTTAATCGCGTTAACGACTCGGGATAGGGGCCTGTTTAAACTCCATATCGGATATTACGTGGAGCAGGAACGTTCTCACGCGTGTCTCACCTTTTTCCTCTTTTTAAGGGTCGCTGATTCCCGCGCCATGGGCGCGCCTCGCGTCAACAAACGGCCACCTCGGGTTCTTCTTCCTCCTAACAGCCGATATTTATGCGTTCGAACGTGCGCGAATCGACGCACGTGTCTCACGAAAATTTCACTGATCGATGACGCGTACGAAACAGCGGCACGCCGACAGGAAATTAATCGACTGGTCGTGCCGCAGGGGCGCGGCTGTTATTTTTATTCCAAAAAAATATCCTCGTACCGTGTGCCCAGCGAATTTCCGTCAACACGTACAAAGCGTCGCTTTTAATTCCAGCTTTTAATTCTCTATCACACGTGACGCCTGACACATCCGGACGTAAACGTAATTCGACGTTGCACCAGCATTTTCACGCGGTATTTTATGCGTCTGCAACCCCTCCCTCCCTCTCGCTCTTCCTCCGTGTCCGTCCCGCCAGCTTTTTTTTCCTTTTTTTCCTTTTTACCTTTTCTCTTTTTGCCAACGGAATTCGGGCCGAATTTACGCAATGAAAATTCAGTTGACCGGACCGAATCGTCGAACGAACTGCAATTAAACGTATTATAAAGCCTTTCCCAGCCATCGTGCCACGAAGACAATTACGCGGTAAATTATGACGTTGCCGCTTCCGCAAACAACGCGACCGATAGAACGGGGCGTGATCTACGGCGGTCAATTTTTACGCGCGAAAACCAGCCAGTCGGGCCAGAGGGCGGCGGCAAGACTCATAGCCGTGGTATAATGATCATTTTCGGTGTGAAATTTAATGAAACGACCGGTCGCTTTCGCTGAAAGAATCAATTATCCTTTATTGCGTGTCTTTCAGCGTTACAGAGCCCCGGGCGTGATAACGCGCCGCGCGGAACGAGGTTTAATTAAACGCGTTACCGGATCGCCCGCTCCGTGCCGCGCCACTCCGCGCGGCGCCGCTCCAGGGACAATTGCTGCTCGACGATCACGAGATAAGTTACGGTCACTTTTCGCGATGTTTCGCGAAACGAACCGACGAAAATTATCGTCTCCGGTCCGGTCAATTCCCGCGACCCAGATGCCTGGATAGCTTCATTCGCGGATAGCTCACATCCTTTTCCCGCCAATCGCCGCTCGTTAAGTTGCAAATGAACGTTACAGAAAAGACGACGGGTCGCGGCGGACGGGGACGGCGAATTCACCGATCGAATCGTCCGCGTAACCCAGGCAAAGGGGATTTTATCGAATTACCATCTGGCCGCGCGAGGCATCGAGTTATGGCTAATGAAATCGCCGGGTTGATTAATAATTACCGGAGAAACTGCCATACCGAGTATACCTGCGTTTATTTTATTAATGAGTATTATTAAGAAAGGCACGCCGGATTACTTCCTCGTCGGGTGAAATTGTTCGCAACTCTCGAAGAAAACGCGATATTCGCGTTTCTCGCGAGTGTATACGCGCGACAGAGGTTCCCAAACGAGCGAAATTTGCGAATCGTTTCGCTGGTTCGCGACGCAGATCTTCGTCGCAGGACAAGCTCGAAGGCACTGCGTCGAGCTCGGTTTCATAGCGTGATTTTTATCATTCGCGACAGGATTTTACGGTATCGCGAGAAATTTGTAAAAATCCCGCGCTATCTCGAGGAAGCGGTACGAGGAATTCTTCCATTTTCCCTCGATAGATGGCAATAAAGTTATTACGATGGTATGATGGATAATGTGGTTCTATCGGCTGTAGGACATCCGTAGCCAGGCTGGAACATAATTCACGTGGACGTTAGGATCGATACGATCGTGCTTGGTCTTATTTCCTGTTCTCCAAAACGAGGACCTGGCTGTTGGTGGTTTTCTCGGCGTCCTGTCTTCGTCGCCTGATACGGGACGCCAGCAAGGGGACGAACAAACTGGGATCCGGTTCACGAGCGTTCTTGTGAAATATCCTGCTCGTAATCAGGCTGGTTATGTACCCCACGATCAGCGTGATGAACAGTCCAAGCGGATTGTACCACACGTAGGATATACGGTACAAGTAAAAGTACGAGGAATCGTCCACGTGGCTGGAAATCGAAAGGAGAGCGTTAAAAAGCCGCGAGGATGAATGAAATCGCGTTTATCCCGTGGATTAAACGCGCGCGCTAACGATGACAGAAGTTTAGTATCTACGAGTACATTAGAAACTGATGGTTTAATAAACGACGTAAAAAGGAAGGTAGAACGGGGCAAGACCGAGCAGGTTAGCGACGTGTGGCAAGGAGAAAGCAATATCGTATGCAACGGTGGAACGCGGCAGGGATTTTAAAGAGGTCGTAATCACGGTTTATTAACGCGTAATTAGCGTTAGTTACCATCGTGGGAAAGGATGAGGAGCGGGCCGCACGTGAAAGCGGTGCCAGTGGAAAGAAATCGGGAAGTAATCGCGGCTTCTTAACCGTGTATTGCTACCACCGGGTCGTTCCACGCCCATGTTATCGCGGCAAAACGTTCCAGCTCGCGATAGCGCCTACTCCGCAGCCATTCCTCCCTGATTTATATCCCAATTACGTTCCGGTGTAACGAAAACTGTTGTCCGATAACAAGATACCCCGCTTTTGATAAATTCATCGTGGCTGCTTCTCATCGATCATGCCGACGAGACGGAGTTCGAGAATCGCCCGGCCAACCATCTATCTATCTTCCCGGGCTGGACATTTTTCTTTCCTTTCTTTCGTCCCTTTCGCGACGGTAACGTTCGCGAGAGGAAATCGATTGGCAGCTCGCGCGTGCAGTTTTCCTGCGTGCAGCAAAAGGGAGAAGAACTTGCGCGAATGCATCGATAAATTATTTCTTGGAATTTTTCCGGCAGAACGGAGGGATTGTTTCGTAAAGGTCGAAGGCAATTGGATAGCCCTCTTTATGATCTTTCGAGGAATAAATTACGACCGTGCTCCTTTTTAGCGCACGCGGAGATAATGGAAGAAAAAGAGTGTCCTCTTTCGTACAAAAGGAGAGGGTAGCCTTTTTTGTCTCTGCAATCATTCTGCACGCGGATCAAAGGAAACCAACGAACTTGATAACGGGGCAAAAGTAATAGCGACATTTCTCTAATTTGCCAGTGGAAAAATTGCCATTTCCGCCTATTAAGCGCCGCCTTTTTTCCCCGAACGGTCTCGTAAAACCTTTTACAGCGTTGGTACTTTCGAACTACTTGGCGATACCGTACTTTGATACAGCACGGTAACAAGCTCGCTTTCTTAACAAGCAAGAAACTTACTCGTCGAATCGCGTGACGTTTCGATGATCCAGCAACAGAGTAGCGTTATCACAACCGTCTACGGATAGTGGAAGCATTGGCGCTACAGGCTTTGGTTGTCCAAACGCGGCCCAGGTGCACGTGATCAACGCGGAAATGATCCCGGCGATGGCTCCAGTCTCGTTTGCTCTTTCTACGAACATTCCCAGCGTGAATATACCAAGGACTGGGCCTCCGATCGCCCCGGTGATCCCTATGGCAGCCTCGACCAGCGTGGCCATCGATTTGGCAATAAAAGCCACGGCCAAACACCCGAAACCATTTATCACAGCGAGCACCTTGCCAATTAGAGTGGCCTTTTCCATCGGGAATTCTATGTTAAATCGACGACACAACGGCTTCACGTAGTCCTCCAACGCCATGGCGGCCAAAGAATTCAACATGGCGGAAATGGTGCTGAGGCTGGCGCTGAATACGCCGGAAATGAAGAGTCCAGTAATGCCTGGCACTCGTGACATTCGCTCAGCCGCGAAATATGGCATTATCTTGTCGAAGCTCGAGATCTTCCCGGATGTCACGGGATCGCAGTTTCTGTAGACGCCGTAGAGGACTAGACCGGAAAACGACGTCAGGATGCCTAATCCCATAGTGATCGGGCCGCTAAGAATCAGCGCGTGTTCCGAAGCTTTCAGGCTCCTGCCAGCGAAAAGATCGCGTTACATTTTCTACCGAGTTACCGAACTTGTTCCGTTATCAAATAAATATACGGAGTTACTTGGCAGTGAGTAAACGTTGAACTTGAACCTGGTTCACAGCGTAGAGGGACAAAAAGATGGTGGTGCCGCCGATCAACAATCCCCACCATGTATGCCTCACGGTTGGATCAATTCTGAAACTGGAAATCGACGAATTACCAGACAAATCGCGTTTTTTCCGGGTCTGCTAGTGCTCTTACTCTTACTCGAAGAAGTTTACCCGACCATCCTCGCGAGCTATGTTCCACACGTCGGACAGTCCTCCCTCGAGATCGCCAGCCGCAATACCGAGGACACAGCCGAGTCCAAGGAACATCAGTAGCCCCTGGAAGACGTCGGTGATGAGGACAGCTTTGATCCCACCCACGGTCGAGTAAAAGGTACAGATGAAGCCGATGAGCAACACGCTCATGTTCCCCGACAGACCAGTGGTAGCTTCCAAAGCCAACGAGGGCGCGAACAACACCACTCCCGTGTACAAGAGCAGTTGCAGAAAATTCGCCGCGCTGGTTACTATCCGAGCTCCGACACCGAAGCGTTTCTCCAAATACTGGTCGAAAGGAAACGCAGGACAGTTGGAGATGTGGAAAGGGCAGATCGTCGGTGACGAAGCAGAACCGATCGATCGAGCAATTACCTCGTAGACGCTCGTGGCGTTGAGTTGAGCGAAGACTGGAAGGTAGAAGTACAAGACGATCGGCGTGCCGAAGAAACCACCTAGGTAAAACAGCATGATTTGCGTGCCGTGGACGTAATTTTCCGCGCTGAATCCCAAGAGCGTAATCGCGGACATGAAAGAGACGGTGAGCGCGATGGCCAAAGGAACGACGCCCATAGTTCGATTGGCCGAGAAGTACTCCTGTCGGTAATAATCGCGAAACACGGTTGAAACACGGTTGAAACACGGGCTGAAACACGGATCGAGGCGTGTGCCGCGTTTCCCCCCGGGAGGTTACACCGTGCGGATTGTTTAAGGAGCAAACAATTAATAGGCTGTTGTAGCACGTGGACGCGGTATAAACG
This sequence comes from Lasioglossum baleicum, assembly GCF_051020765.1. Classification (NCBI taxonomy): domain Eukaryota; kingdom Metazoa; phylum Arthropoda; class Insecta; order Hymenoptera; family Halictidae; genus Lasioglossum; species Lasioglossum baleicum. The sequence goes on from NW_027470573.1 coordinate 8,239, forward strand.
AAATTAATGGATCGATCGCGGCAAAGTATTTCGACGCGGTATAAATTGCCTCGGGCGATCAATTTGATGGAACGAGCGGCGGGGAGAAAAAAGAGGAGAGCTCGCTATTCATCCGGTGTATATCGTTATTATCGCGCGGCCGATCGCGGACTCTCGGAGTAGACGGTTTACTCGCGGGCCTCTAACTCGATTCGTAATAACGTTTCAGCGTTAATTAACGTTCTGTCTTGGTGGTGATTCGTCGAGCGCGGCTGGCGCGGCTCGCGGCTAACCCGATAAATTAAATAGCGCTCCGGATAGTTGGCAATTTGTGTCGATGGCAATATTTATCGCGCGCTAGATCGATCTAACGATAACGGTGAAAGATCCGAAGGCTGGCACGCTGTGGACCTATGTCGTGATCCAAGAACGTGCCAGCTCTCGGTATGTACAGTCTGCTCGAAACGCAGTTTATCACGGATATTGGATCGCGGCGTTGGTATAGACTCGATGTCGATTCGATCGTCCGTGGCGAAATTAATTTTCCAAGGGCTTAACCTCGGCCGTGCGTTGTCTGCCTCCGGTGAATCGGTAGTAGATCCCGATGCCGGCTGAGATCGACAGCATTACCCCGATGACAAGATAATCCGGCCATTGCAGCGTCGACGTACCATTATCCTTCCTCTGCTCCTGCAAACGAATCTTCTCGTTTTTTTTCTCTCTCTCTTATTATTAGATCCGCTCGCGTAAATTGTCGGTTGTCCGGTTCACCCAACCACGAACAACACCCTTAATTTTACCCCGGCTCCGCTGGAATCCTGTTTTTCTTATCTCGACGGCTAATTCCCGGTTGATAGGTTGAAATTGCCCCGGTGAAATCGGTTAGACTCGGGTGAAAAGCGTGTAAATGACGGATAAGTTGCACGTTATTAATAGGACGTTATAATCGTGGAATTTAGTCGACTAATTAGATAGATGCAATTAAGATAGCGCGAGGAACGCGTCTATAAAGATTCAATATCCAACGCGTGACGTTCGGTGCCGGTTGAATTTCGAGGCGCGTTTCTCGAAAGGAGAAGCCGGAGCAGAGAAAAAGAGAGATAGAGAAAGAAAGAGAGAGAAATGCAAGGCTGTTTGTCCGAGCGTTTCTATGGAAAGAGCACTCACGTCCATTCTGCGGGATCCTCTCGTGTGATAGCATCAACTCGCGATACACGAGAAATTCGATATCGCGAGCTTGTTTGCCCGAGTATCGTGCTTCTTCCTGAATCGTTTCTGCGGCGACGAAGGAACAGGCTGTAGAGGCGACACAGCAACAGCCGAGAGAACTCGCGTACGATGATGTCGTCCGAGGAGCCGATACGACGAAGAAAAGGCACGCGAATAGTCCAAGTAGGAACGGTTCCTTAGAGGACTCGTCACCTGCGTGTTTTGTGGCCGAGTGTGTTCGTTTCGATGAGCAGAAAAGAGGCGAAGAAGAAACGTTCCATTACGTAAAGCTTGGCTCAGCATGTTTCCTGTCAAAGGCACGCAAAGCCTCGCCACTTTAGCGACCGCTCGAAAAACGGTGGTAAATTCAGGAAATATTCAACCAGCCAGCTGGGCGTGCCTAAGAAAGGCAAAAGATACGGTCGGGGTAAGAGAGAAGATCGTAGAGGGAAATCGCGAAGAAATCGAGAGGCAGAGAGAGAGAGAGAGAAATCGACGATTTATTTCGTACAGCGCGGATCACGTGTTCGAGCCAAGTATCGAAAAATGAAGCTTATGATTTAACGATCGTTTAATCGTGTAAAGCCGATAACGTTGATCACCTTTGCGAAAGAACCAGTCCGATTGGCATCGAACTATGGACCGATTCAGCGTCACGACTAATTAATTTCGAAAAGGTTAATGAATTCGAGATAAAGGGGAATTTTCATCTGCTGGGCGAATTCCTGTCTCGAGGCGGAGCAACAGGAGCACGGGAGTGGGATATTCGAATCCTCTTGCCGATAGGAGAAGAATCGATCCCGAAGGCTTCGACAGTTTCATCCTTTGCCAGATGTAAAGTCCTTTTGACGTCCTTTAATTGAAAAGGAATAAATAGCGAGCTGAAAGAAAAATCGTTTTTCGTTACGCGTCGAGAGGAAAAACGAGACCATCGAATGCCAAACGGAATTAGCTCGAGGCGAATGCTACGCCACTGTTGCATCACTGGTGCATAACAATTATTCGCGAGACGGTAGCCCCTGGTCGTAATGTAATTTCCTAGTATTACGAGGTACAATCGAGGGGCCATCGGCTATTATTCTGGGAAGGGAAGCACACGTGGAAACGTACGAGCATCGAGGATTCCTGGATCCCTGGGAGGGATCTGGCAGGGACTGGTCGATCTCTATCGAGGCTACGCAGAGGTTATCGGGGCGGCCGATCGGATGCGTAAAATTCAATTCTCCACAATCGTCGGCGATTTTTTCGATCAACCGCCTTTTTTCGATCAGCCTCGACGCGCAGTATGTATATAACAGGGTCCTCAGCGGAGTTTCAATGAAATCTTGTTACGGCTTGGGATAGTCCCGGTCAAATTCAATGAAGTCTTGTCTGAATTGAATAAGATCTTGTTTCACGTCCATCAAGTAATCTACTGTTAACTATGATTTAACCTACTTGTGCATAACCCATCTCCAACGATCTGTTTCACGTTTCCGTGCAAATTCATGCAAACGACCACGTTGGGGATCATCAACGATGGGGATCATCGATCCTGGACAACGACTCGCGTCCAACCCATAGAGACAATGATCTCGCTCAGCGTCCCCTAGGCAGCGATATCGCGTTTCTTTTCGACAAGAAGGAATCACGAATCCGTTTAACGCGAGCAGATTGCCTAACACGCCGCACGATTTGTCCAGTTGAATTTATTCCTTCCGACATAATTGCGCGATGCTCGGTACTCCCGAGGTTAATGGAGATCCCTGTTGAGAGTCGTCCAATTTTCGACATTGTTACTTGACCGTTGGCTGGCTGGTTTTATGCCGATGCTATTCGCCCGCGAAGGAGCAGAGGAGAAAGACGATGCACGGCGAAAGAGGAGAAAAGGAGGAGCCCCGTAAGTGGCGAATTCCCGTCATTAAGTCGTTAGTCGGACGCAGGACAGCAGGCTAACCGTCGGTTAACTGGCTGCTGAACTTGATCGACCAATCGCTGACCCTCACGGTCGATCGAAATTTGCCATGTGCTCGCTCGTTACCGCTTTCACCCGTGCCTCTTTTTTAATCGAAACGTAGTTTCTTACCCTAAAACCCGGACGGTCCCCTTTGTTACGTTACAACGCAGAGTTTCGCTTCTTTATTACTATAAAGACGTAAGAGGGAAAAGGCGTCTATGCCGATCGAGTTTGATTAGCAACAAAGTTTTACGTTGGTCAGCTTTAAATTCGAAACATACGAGTCTTTGCAAGCGAAGCGTCTCTTCTGTAACCTCTCTTGTCGATCTTGTGTACTCTACGTGATCGTGGGTGGCCACGTTGGTCAAAGTTAGCCGAGCAACTGATGGTGACCATTTTCAAATATTGAATTTGAAGAGGAGATATCTCCTTTTTCCGGAATCCTGGAGGAAAGTACTCGGTAAACTGGCGATGGTACTCACGAGAGATCGGCTTGTTTGATTTCTTTCTTGTCGTTCGTTGTAAGCGGACGAACAGCGTTTCCAAATGGAAAATAAGTCGAGGAAAGACGAATCGCCGAATTTTGTTCTACCTCGAACCGAGAACTGTACTTATCGCGATCGATCTTTGTAATCTCGATAGAGAAATATTGCCACTTAAGAGACACGACAATTCAACTCTTACGCTCGGGATTTTCTAAACTTTCTGCTATGAAAACAAACCTGCTATGGTTAATGTGGTATCGTTACAAAACCATTCCAAACTCGTTTTTCTCTACTTCTCGCGACAGTGTTCCGAATCTCGGTGATTTCTAGCGGAGATCATAAATTTTCCAGCCCACCGTTGGAACTCTAAAGCGGTGATAAATTTATTACGTTTAATCCCCGAGGTTGAACAATCACGACGTTGCGTTCCCACTCGTGGTTTTCCCTTTTAGTTAGTTAGGCGGAAGGAGGTGAGACACACTCCTAGATTGAAGATCAGACGTGCTTTTCCCTAAAGCACGCGCGGCTCCGCGTTCCAAGGAGAAGCTCGTTATTATAGTTGGATACTCAAAGTAAGATGGCTTGAAGGGGCTTCTTTAAATTCACTTACATTCGCACGCATATTTCAAGGGCCTTTCCGCGAACGTTAATTCCCGCTAAAACAAACGTTCAAAAGTTGTACGCCGATTTTCAGGAACGCGACGTAATATATACGCCTACCTACTCGCGATTCGTATTTTCTTTTTCCATTTCTATCCACGAAGCGTGTCGAGTTGTCGTAAATGGAACGAAAATTTTCGACGTCGAAACGAGTGGAAAGAGTTTAAAGAATCGATACAGCCGCATAGAGACATAGATAATTTCGCGTTGGTGGTTTAGTAGCATCCGATGGACTGGCGAAGACGAAAATTTAACTCTCGGTTTATCTGCCGTAAAATACACACCGTTATCGGGCTACTGTTTTACGAGCCACGGAGATCCACGAAAAGAAGACATCAAAAAACATGTATATCCGCTCCATTTAAAAACACAAGTGTTCCGCGTGGCTCTGCTACGCGCGTTTTAACGCTAAAACGCCGGAAAGTAGCCAGCGTAACAGCTGCTCCACTTAACAATGCTGCATATATTTTTGCCGGCGCGATAATGCCAAGGCCGCGCGCGAGCCTGCTCGCGGCGAGGATATCGCTCGACTGGAAATTTCGAAAACGATTTCACGCCGGCTACGACGGCGTTGGGACAGCGCCGCGGCGCGAGGGAAGTCGCGAGACCGCCATTGTGTCGAACGCCGCAGCGATGAGTGACGATCTGATAATGAGCGTGCTCGCGTGCTGGCCTCGTCGACTCCCTATAATTAATTAACGAGCAAAACCCGTTGTGTTTCACGGTTACGGTGTTTTGGCCGAGAGTCCCGCGTGATTCCGCTGCACACCGTCGAGCCACCGATTTTCCTGCCCTTAATTAATTCGACGCGTTCAATTTGCTCCTATCGTCGATTGACGCTCAACGCCTATTAAAGTTATGACGATTCCACCGGCTGTTATGACTCCCGGCAATTATCGCTAATTAAGTATTCCAGAGACGACGATCCTCGTCCATGCGAAGCGAATTTCTATTAGCCTCCGTTTTCGAGCTATATATATATATATATATACACACACTTTCACGAATGGGATCGGGGCTTAATGGCTCGGCACTTTAATTGGATTTAATTCTGCGGATTGTAATTACACCGAGTTCCGACGCACGAAAAAGGAATAAAATCGGGCACTACCCGCCGGGGTATTTCTGGCTATAGGTCAAGCATTTCGCGATACTCCATTATCGATCTACGAGTTTATGAATCTTTAGATCGACGAGGGGGCACTCGTAGCGAACGATCACTCGAAACATCTTGTTTGCGAATGCTAAAAATAACAGCGCTGCCGTGATGTCTGCAGTATTCCACGGGCAATAATAATCTCCTTCGAATACGTAACGTCAATCTATATGTATATTAATCCGGAGGATAACTCTGATACCAGCAGCCAGACATTCGTCGGTTGAAAAAATTCCTCCGATTCCAGCGACACACGCCAACCAAACCTATTCCTCCATTTCCACGTATCTCTGCTCTCTTTCTCTCCCTTTCTCTCTTCCCTTTTTCCACGTCCGTCCACGCTGCGTTGTTCGCACAAGGTAACCGATAGGTTCTCTTTTCGCGAGCGTGTTTCACGCGCTCTTGGTACCGCGATAAAGGGTTCGACAGGGCAAGGTATTAAAATTCCAACGCCGAGCCAATACGGTTAACGAAGTGTGACAATCCGGTATTTTTTTTTCTTCTTTTTCCGAGCCGGAGGTAAAGAGACGAGAACGCAGCACGATCCTTTGGTCGATGCAACTATTCCCGGCGGTCGAGATCGGCAGATAAAGTTCACAATGGCTTAACTAGCCGGCTCCCCGCATGAGAAACGACCTTACGTAATTCGATCATTTGCATCGATGATGCATCGTCGTGAATGGATTCGCGGCCGCGATTCGAACGCGCGTTATCGCTGATAGAGGCGCTGCCGATAATTATGCGTCTCGCGAGCCTCGATCGTTAACCAGATAGCAGCAGAAACAAACGAGATACGAATTCCGTAGGCGTGCGATTCGCCTCGGTTTCGCGCGCTCTCCGCGAGCGACAGAATTTTCATCGCGTTAATCCGAACAGAAATTATCCGAAGTACGGGGGCCTCGCTCCGTTTCGGTGGTTCGAGATTCGCGAGAATATCGGCGAGCGGGTTACGCACGCGGCCATTGCTAAATGGAGCGTCGCGCGCGGGTAACGTAAAGCAGGTTCGGTCGTCAGATTTAACGACACCTCTGATATCAACGATCCGCTACATCGTTAACCGGCTGTTGGCGTTGCGCGGAGATCGGTAATCGCTGGTTCCCTCTAGAACACCGCGTTCATCGTTCCCGCTCGATTTTTATCTCTTCCAATCCGCGCGATTCTCGAAAATATCGCGGCTATCCCGATCGCAGCGTGGACGCGTCGATCCATAGATTCGCCGGATAACCGATGCAACCTGCACGAGGATCGTAACGACGGGACGCTGTTTGATTGCGCGACGAATGGTTGAGGACGACACGAAAGACGCGAGAGCACTTTGGTGTTTGGAGCGTTGGTCGGTGTGACCGGGGATAAGTATGGTTGGACAAGTACCCGGTGACGCAATCGAGGCGGATTGATGTGTAACGCGCGCACCGCGCCAGGCGTGTCCTCAGAGTATGTAATCGTCGGCGAGGAATTTGCCGAAGGATTAATGCCCTTTCAACCGGTCGCTCCGGAGGTGCTTCGTCTTCCTAGTCTGGCCATGTTTCATAATCGGTCGGCAGCAAGCGTGGCTAACCGCGCGCCAGCGCGCAGAATTTGTTTCGTAAATCAGCCGTGGAGAATCGACGGAACACGACGCCAGCCTCGACGCGAGCCTCGACGCGTCGCGTGAAATTTACGATCACCGGCAACCAACGTTTCCGAAGGTAAAAATCAGCTCGGGACGAGTCGAAACGGTGGTTCTCTCGCTTCCTTCGGTTTCCGCAGTTTCTAACTTGTCATCGTACCGCGTCATTCTCCTTTTTTCTTTTTTTTTCGTCCCCCCGCGGACCTCGAACCTCGTGTCTCCCGCGTTCGAGAGGATCGATAATACGCGGTTGCAGCCTCGCGGAACACGAAACTGCTTTTACTCGCGGACGACACGCGATGACCCGCTCTTAGGGGACCGGCTCGCTAATCTACCGTTCGAGAGCTAATTATCTCCGGGCAACACGTAATATCCCAGCCGAGAAACAGCCGGCTCGCGAGTCACGTGGAGCTAGCAATGCCGGAAATGTGTCCCTGAAGAATCGTCGGAGAACGGTTCCGCGAGGAAACGTTGCGTGACTTTGGTCGCGAGCTCGATCTTGCTACGACAGAGCGTGGGTTGATTCGTTCCTGGCATGTTCGCCGGGACTGTGAGAACGTTCGTTGCGAGAATAACGAAGATAACGACGAGGTTACAACGTTGTTTCGAGTCTCGCGCCAGGCGTCTGCAATGGAATTTCGATACCGCCGTTCTATATCGTACAGGCTGTTACTTTACTCGATATCATTTCGGATTCCTTTCCTCGGATCAGCGCCGGCGGATTATTTTACGCAGCCGGGCACAATGGCGAGGCACAAGAAGGCAAAAGCTGGTTCGTCATTATCAGAAGTTTTCGCGTGCACGTATGACGCCGTGCTTAGCGAAAAACACAATGCTCTTTCTTCTCCGGTTCAATCACGCTAATGGCAGTCAAAAGAACGAGGCTGTCGGTGTTCGAAACTCGCGGGCTATGAAAATGGTACAAGAACCGAATGGAACGCAGTTTCAATTTTTTTCATTTATTATCGTCGCTTTTACTCGACCGTGTTACTCCGAATAACTCGACGATTCGCGACGAAACGACCTGGTATTCGTTCCTCCGAAACAGAGGACGGCGTCGTTGACGATAGCCATGGCTTCCCTAATGGATACGCTTAACGAGTCGAATTATCAGAGGTCCGCGTCCGCGCCAAACCCAAAATCCCACGGGGGCTATGTTGTTCTGTCAATCATTAGCGAGTGACAAACCGATTTATATGCCGAAACGACGCCCGCGGGCGCAAACATTCGCCTGGTGATCAATAACGACGGATCATCCATCATTAACCGGTTCCGTGTGTGTTTAAACTAAATTATTTGCTCGCGACAAACGCGTGCGTACGTGTAGACCGCGAATAAAAATGTTACGTCGACGATTAATGGACTGTCAAACATTTTTATTCGCCGATACTCCCGCGGAATCGTAAATTCCGTATGTCACGGGGACGTGGTAATATCAGAGATCGGAGGACACGACGAGTACGATAAGAAGTTGGCGAAATATCGTAGAATACTAATCGAGTTACAGCGAGAGCCTGAAAGGTTCAAATGGAACGGAGTTGAACCGGGCAATTGTCGATGTGAAAATGTCATATGCCAGCTACACACGAGCCGTAGTATATAATTAAGGACGTTTTATAGACCTCGACAGAGCGAGGGAGAAATAGGAGAGAGAGGGAGAACGGTTTAAACGATTCCTATTTCAATCATTGTTCATTGAGAATCGCTTCGACGTTTAATTCGCTTAGTTCGCGGTTATTGATTCATCGTCGATATTTCACTCGGCTCGGTTATTGTTTATTCCATGAGAAATTCACGGCAATATCCATTACTAAAGTCGACATGGTCGATGCCGGTTAAAATGTTGATTTACCGACCGCAATCAATATCGTTGCGTCTCCGTTAGGGATCCGAGCTCGGAACAGACCGTGGCAGCGAGCGTCTATTCAGCGTCCCGGAGCGTCTCGGAGCGTCGCGCAGGCCCTCGAACCTTTGGCTTATCCGGCTGTTTCGAGGGATCACGTGGAATCGATCCACTTTTAATTTGTAGCAATTAGCCGGAACAAGGAGAACGCGGCGTACGAGCCGACACCATCGGTCCAATGAAATAGTTACGAGGTCGTGACTAGCTGTGTCGAGCGTGTTCGTGACTGGCGGCGGTGTATTTCTCAATTTCAACCGCCGTAGCTGAGCTCTTCAATTCAATTAGCCGGTTCGCGTAAAACTTGCCGGGGCACCGCGCCGATAAACGTCTGGTTTAAGCCGCTCTGCGATTTGCAAATTTATGGGTTCGTATTTTACCGAGCGGCACGTAACGCGGATTATAATTCTCTATCGAGTTTCGCGACGTCGCGCGGAATAATCTGCCGCGCGAAATACAGCGCCGAAGAGGGATAAATTTCTCGAGAGGTTGATCGCGCGACCAATTTCTCGACCAATTTCTCGACGAGTCGCGAAGAAATTGTTTCGCGGTTTGCGCGGAATAGCCGGCGAGAGAGAGAGAGAGAGGGAGGGATCAACGTTTTTGCGCTAAGCGCGTAAACTCGTACAATGTCTTCATTGAAAACGGCCGAGCGATGGGTTTCTCGTGGCGTCTCCGACTCGATAATTCACCGCTGTACGGGCATGGGAAGAGTCGGCGTTGGAAAGGATGGCGCTGGGTCCGAATATGGGACACTGCAATTACGCAGAACGCAAGTATTATTACGTTATATAACCGAGCGAGCGAGCATAGGCACGTCACGACGGTCTGACTTATGATTTTCCACGGATAAACGCAGACGGAGAGAGAGAGAGAGAGAGAGAGAGAGAGAGAGAGAGAGAGAGAGAGAGAGAGAGAGAGGCAACGAATCGACCTCCCATCGAGCCCGACTTTCAGAGGTATCGCGAATTTTTTACAAAACGCGTTACGCGTTCGTCGATAACAACGCCTCGCGGATCAACCTTGAAAATAATTCCTACGTTTTATCGCAAGAGAGAAAGGAAAATGTCAGGTTGCGCGCGTGGTACGCATCGTCCCGCCGAACCTATCGCGAACGATTAACTCTTCGCAACATCGAAACGAATTTACCGGTTATCTTAATAAATCTCGCAGCTCTGGGCCGTGGTTGTTAACTACCGTCGCCTTGTCGACTCCTCTTAATCCTCGGTTAACATGGCGGACTATGGGTTTAGCGGTGGATCGGAGATGTCGGCAGACGCGAGACGCATCGAAGATGGCGGGCGTAACGCGCGTATAGATTGCGTAACCCTTGCCCGAGTGTGCGACTATGCGCAGCGATCTCTCGACACAGATGCTTTGCTTCACCGCTCGCAATTGGTATGTCCCTTGAGCCACGTGGCGACGTGAGTAACCCATAGGCGCGTACGTGAACCGTTTCCCCAATGATCGCCGAGCCGCAACAGCTTTCGATGAATCGAACGATCGCGACAGCTGACCATGACAAGTTTATCGAACCTCCGTCACTTTCGAATTCCACCGAAAACCGGAAAAATGCCACCGGAGCACACCGAGGAGGATCCGGCGGCGATTAATCGATATCTCAACTCGGAGCGAGGGATTTCGCGTAACGCGTACTCGTGACTCGCGCGAGAAACTTTTTGCGAGGAAACACGTCTACTCGACTCGTCTCCCTCTCGCTGGGAATCGATTCAGCGTAACGAGAGGAAGCACAAGCGATATCCAGGATCTTCGGCGAACGATATAGAACCGGAGGAATTAACGGAGACCGAACGCGGCAGTCCTTGACTGGAGCTCGCTTCGGCACGTTTCACGCCACGCATCTCGTATCCTAGCACGCCGACAGCCTTGATACGTTTCTTGTTGCCCTCTTTCTTCCTACGAATTAATCCAGAACGATCGGTGAAATCGGACAAGCTCCGAGTGCTCTTTCTAGTCGTCTTGGCGAGGTCCGCGTCGGAGCCCGAGGCGTGTCCAATCGACTTAAGCACCGTGTACGCCCGTGTAGAACGCGGAGTCACACGCATGGTCGCGGGAAGAAAGCACGGATGGAAGACAGGAGAAAAGTAATCGCGTCAAAGTGTATTACACGTCGTGTTCCCTCGACGTTCCATCGGGCCGATACCGAGGCAACAAAACAATCGTTAATTGCGAAAGAGAAAAGGACGCAGAGGAGGAGAGATATTGGAAGGAGGAAGACGCGGAGGAGGGTTGATCCTCTTTGTCACGTCCCAGTTCCCCGTTACCTACGCTCCATCGTAATCCCGTCATCGTGAAAATACCCGCAGCGCGCCGCGGCACGCTCGATTTGCCTCCATCTCTCCACCATCGCCGCCATCGCCGTCGCTTTTCCACTTCCTTCTCCCTTTCTACCCCCTTTCTCCCCCCATTCTGCCCCCGCTGGTTTTCCGCCTTTTCGTCCGCTAAGTAGATTCCTTCGCCGTGATTGTCAGAGACACGGATCATTACCTAAAAGCCTGGGAACGTTCTTTTTCCGTAGGCCCGGAACGATCGTTGGGTCGGCCGAGGTTGCGCAACCTCGCGCGCTTGGGAAAATTCAAATCATTCCGCGGCCGTGGTGCTTTACTCTGTCATTATCCTACTTTTGTTGCGTGTCGCAAGCCGCCGGGACATTCTTACGCCGCGCGTTCGAACGAAAATTATTTTAATCCTATCGCGAGCGCGCTTTATCGCGCTTTATCGCGCGGAACCCGCGTGCGCGCGGTGAAATTCCCTCAGGGGCCTTTCTCGTCTCGTCGAGGAGCGGAGAGGAGAGGAAGGAAAAATCCGCGGCCGACCAAGGTGCGCGCGGAGTGGCTCGGCCAGTATTTACTTTGGAACTACCGCGATCCGGTGCAACGAGAACGATTTCGCGGGGTAGGGATTGAAACTCGGTGTAACTAATAATAAAGGTAACCCGAGAGAGCGTTTGGCTATAAGTATCCGTAGGAAAGCCGATGGAAGTCGATAAATTCTGTCCGCGAAATTATAGATGGCGATAAAGTTGCCAGGTTGAAACGGGATACGAGGCTTTTTCCTCTTTGCTGTTTAGAAGCGCGCGAGGCGCGTTTCAAAGGGAAGGCTTTAACGAGCAGGATTGCCTGCGACGTGGTTGAAACAGGAACGATGACTCGTTCCATCCCGTGATCCCACGGGCGTGTGTTTCCCGATTACGCGATCTCTCCGGCAGAGGCTGCTCTGGCACTCGAGTTCACGGCTAGAACTACTCGAATAGGTCTAGTTTCCCCGGAGAGGAGGCGCTCTCCGCTCGAGGGTTTCTGGAACGCGCACGAAGGTCGCGCGAGATAACGCGGAGGTTGATTTAATTAACGATAAGTAATTACGAGGCCAGTGTTCCTTAATTGTATACCCGGGGTACATTATTTTCGTATCGCAGCGCAAATTACACGTGTAGCTCTATTACGATTAGAATCTGGGGCCCGTTCCGCTTATTTTACGACTCTCATTAAGCACGTCGAGAAAGTGGAAAAGAAAAAAGAACAAAGGGGAATTACCCGGGTGAAACTCATTTTGCACGCTGCTGCGACGGACGCGCCGCTCTGTTCTATTCCGCTCGCGAGCCTATTTCTTACACCGCGAAAGTAAAAAGGTAATGGCCGTGGAAAACTAACAGATCGCGCGAGAAGCGTGTGTTACTCGAGGAGATATCTTTGCTATGCCCGTTGGAGCGCGTAGCTGCCGCGGCAAAAATCCGGTCCGATACTCGAGCAATCGTTTACCGGGGAAAATTACCGGGCAATCACCGTTCGATCCTTTGGTTTACGCTGTCCCGCGAAACGCGGGCTAACCGAGAGCCGGGTAATGGAGTATCGGCGCGAGCAGGATCGAAATCGTTTGACTGTAATAACACGACGGCCGGATAACGCTCCGGCGGAGTGGTTATCCTAAGGAACAGCTGTTTCGCCGGTCGGTCACGAGCGTTTGCCAAGAACTCGGGGAACGTTTCACGTGAAAACTGGGGAAGTGGAGCGGCCGCCTGGGACCCCGGAAGACAAGGGCCAGCGACGAGACGAGAATCATAAAGCGTTTCTTTCTCTTTGCAGCCGTGAATAACGCGTCCCTCCAAGTGGCACTCGAGCAGAGAGCAGGAAGAAACAAGCGTCGACTCGTCGTCGTCGTCGTCGTCGTTGAGAAATAGACGAGTGCAGGAATCGCGCGTTGCTCGACTCTCGCTGCGAGACGAACGTTTTAATTGCAAGAAACGCGGAAATCGCCGAAGGAAACGGGGAGAGTTCGCCTTGAAAGGTCTCCTTTGCGATTTATCGCGATCGCGTCGGGGAAAAAAGAAATCGATGCAAAAACTTCTATTGAATTTATCGCGTGCCAGCCGAGTCGCGACCGATTTCGTTCGTTACATTTTACAGAACGTCGTATTGTTCCTGCGTCGTCCATGAGCGTCTATAAAAAGCCGAAATTTTACGAGCTATGCCGGTCTTCTGTACTCCCTTTTTCGGGCCCGTGAACCGAACCCGCGTTCGCCAGTGAAATGGAAACTGTTAACGGTTTCACCGACCTTTTTTCTTCTCTGGACCCCGTTACGTAACGCGGTCGATCGTTCTCTCTCATCTGACACGATTACACCGCTCAACGCGAATTTTAATTCGTATTGTTCGTCGAGTAATTCTCGCGGAGTTTACTTTGCTACGGACAAAAATATTTGCAATTTTGTAATAAAATTTTGAAAAATCGAACCAGGAATCGAATCGAATGGAACGGTTACGAAAAATTCGACTTTTCAACGCACTGGACGCGCAGCGAGATTTTCTTGAGCCGTGTGGCATTAAAGTAAAAATAACTAAATACATTACGGATGACACGCCTCGTAAGCTTTTACGGAGCGAGAGGGGTGGTGTCGGAAAAATTACGAGCGTCTCTGAAACAAACGACCTATTGGCTGCCGCAAAGAACGCGGCACAGTCTTTGTTCGAACGTAGAACGGTGTCTGGGACTGCGTGCTATCGTCGTCAACTCGTCCATGGATAAATTCCGAGACGACGTCGAGGGCGTCTGTAACGAAGGGCCGTCGGAAGATTTATACGCAACCTTCCTCCCATATGCGTGCAGCCGAAGTAGGATTATGATGTTTCCGAGTAACCACGCACGCCCAACGCGCTACACCGCGACACGTGTGCAGGCGGCGTCCTTTTCTTTATTGCGTGTTCCAACTACCATTTAGGGATAGTCGAAAGTTTGGAGGCAATGCGACGCGATAGACGGCATATTAATTCCGATCGTCAAAGGCTTTTTTCTCCTTTTTCAAAGCCGGCCCGACTTGTAATGACACGACCGTAACATCTTCATTCTCACGTCCGCGCTAAACCTGTGGATCACCGTGTCCCTTTCACCAGACACCATTTAATCGCGAAATTACGAATAAATTAGGAATAAATTACGAATAAATCAAATTTCCAACGACGTTCTCCTTTATTCCCATCGCGAGATACATCCTGCTTCGTATTCTAAACCTCGCCTGCAAAATTTCCAATCTCTTCCTCGATATTGCTTCTATCTCCTAGCCTGTCCGCGAACGGAACTCCATCGACGTCGCGGAATAACTCGGGTGCATCGACGACCACCGCGATCCTCCTTCGTTTCGCTTTCCACGTACTCACTGGGAGGAAATTTTATGTAGCAGGCTCGTTTGATTCGCGACGCGCGATAAATTCGTATTTGCTCGGATAGAGGGGCCGGAGGAAAAAAATGGGGGGGCGTAACAACGGGGAATTTATATAGTGGCCGTTACGGAACCGATGTCCGAGTCGCGCGTGCCCTTTTACTTATTAGAAATACACGCGACCGGCGCAAACAGGCAGAACGTGTAACGCCGGATTTCACGGGCCGAGATTTAGGAGTTGCTTTCGCGCGAGACGTTGGCCATTTTTCAACGCGTCGGCGAGCGTTAGCTTATTGGCCCCGTCCATTCCCGTTCGGCTAACCAGAAAGCTGCGAGGTGTATCGGTGGCCAGGGAAATCACAATTGGCCAAATAATCCCGGCCCGTTTGTCATCGTTAGGTAAAACCACCGACGGCGAATGCGGCCCGATTCCAGATGGGATTACGCGCAAATCGAGTAATAGTTTCGGAACGAGGAATCTTCCCTCTGTGCCCCGGTCTCGATCGAACAATGCCACTTGGCTCGATTTACTGCCCAGACTACGTCAGTTCTGCCTTTTTTCCTTAATCTTCCACGGGTCACGGTATTATCGGCGTTATGGCACCGATAACGATGACGAAATAGCTTTCGCGTTCTCGTTACATTTGTCACACTCTCTGAATATCGCTCGTTCGGAATAAATCGAGTATTCCGCTGCGAAAATTCTGCTCGTTTCGTAACGACGTCGAAGAGAATCGATTCCACTTCGCGATGGCCGATTTTTTCTAAACGGTCTCGCAAAATTTTGCGAGGCGATATCTCGGAAATCCACGTCTTCGCTGATTTCGGTTGATTTTATAACGCTCATGCCCGCGATCGTTTAAATTATGATCGACATGGGAGCATTTCCTGATGAGAACCAAAAGCCTAAGGTCTCTCGGGTAAATAAATTCTCCGCGCTCGCGAGGAAAGTATTTCTTTGCCGATTCGGGAGTTTCTCGGAGCGGAGCGTGACGAATGACGAGGACATCGGTGCCGTGACAGACGGATCGCGGAGAAGAAAAATCGCGAGATGGCGGAGGATCGAGCGAGGCGACGTGGAGGCTTATCTCGTCGCGGCGGCCGCGTGTTCCAGTGACTTTGAACGATTGGCTGTTCGGCGCGGCAGCCGGGAAGAAAGTCGATTAATTCGAGCGTTCGCGCTGAGACTCGCTTCTTTTCAGCCTCGGCGAGTCGCCTCCTCCGGTGGATCTGTCTTGCTCGGAAAAGTTGCCGTTCGACTCGGGAAGAATGGGGCGAACTCGCGTGACTCGTTGCCGGGGTACGTGACGGGGTACGTGACGGAGGAGAGGCGGTTGACGCGCACGTGTGTTCGATTCGCGATGATCGCGGCCACTCCCACGCTAAAATCTGACCGAGATGGAACCGGTTGGCCAGTGGTGCAGGAAGAAGGAACCGCTGCTGGTCGTTGCGCGTTTCATTCGCGATGCTGAATCGCCGGGGCGTCCGTGTTGCACGTGCAACGTAATCTCACGCGGTGTGTCAAGTACACCGTTGCTCCGTTATCGTCGTGTATCTGGATCTTTCAACAAGATCTACCCTCGCCTAGGCACGTAGATGCACGATCCTGCGGCTGCCTGCGATCCGAGTCCCGGTGTCAATAATATCTCCAGTTGCATCGCGGCCGACAGGGAAAAATGTCTGCTCGCGTAAGAGATTTTAATCGCGTTCAAAGAGGAAAAAGAAGGGGCAGAGCGAGAGAGAGGTGGTGTGGCAGGAAGCAACGTTAACGGTGGTCTCTCTGCCGGCGGGAGAAATCGTTTCTATGCTTGATTATTCCACGGAAGAGGGATGGGAGAGGGATGGGAGAGGGACGATGATCGATAGAGAAGTTGCCGCTTTTATGCGGATATCGATCTTCGGTTGGGAGGTGGATAAATCATCGGTCAGCTCGAATGGATTTCTCGTTTGATCCCTGTGTCCGGGGTGTCGGATTATGTTAATGCGGTCGTGCTTTAAATTCTTCCGTCTCGACGTCCGTTTCCACTCCCGCTTCTCGCCGTATTACCCTCGCGAATCGGAGGAAAGCTCTCTCCGCGTCTCTATTCGGATGTATCGTTGGCCGCGTTAACAGCGGCCGGAAAAATGCATCTTCCGGGAAGGATGTTCGATAGCGCGAGTTGCCGGGGAATTTCCTCTGCCGCGTAGGGGTGTATTTCTCGAATAACGGACAACACACACGGGGAGAGTCGGTACCGCAACCGACCACGGTTTCCCGTCCGAAATTCTTTCGCCTTCCCGAGCGCGTATTCTCCCGCATGCAGAGCGGAGCAGTGCCCGGATACTCGGTTCGGAACCGCTTTGTTCGGCGAATTTTTCCTCGCGAGCAGACCGCGAAGCGGGCTGGCGTGCACGTAACCGTGGAGAATCGCGGTGGTTTCGGCCGCGAACGAAGAACTATAACTCAGAAAAGTCCGAGTCGCGAGCCGGGCGATCGGCATTCCGACGAGGCGCGGCGTGCGAATAAAAAGCAAGAGAGAGTAGGAATAAAAATGGAAGGTGGATCAAGAGATGGGCACGGTCCTGATTGGTAATCCCTGGTGCCAACGGCGCGGTAAATCCGTGGCGGAAAGAGAACCGGAACCCGAGAGGGAGGGAGAGAGAGAGAGAGAGAACGAGCGAGAGATATTTGGACGAGGAGAGGTCGCGCGTCGATCCCGATCGGCGAAAAGGAAGGTATATGCATTGGTGCACGTGCGAACGAGGGCCGAAAATTTATTCCCGCTGGAACGGTGCTCGAATAAATTTCCATCGGTGGCCGGAGCGCGGAGAGTTCTCTGGTCAAGGATCGGCAGCCGCGTCAAAATTCCGCGGTAAATTTCGTGGAATCGACGCTTACGGGACTTGGATCGTTCTTGGCCGCTTATAAATCGTCGGCTATGGAGGCAGGGACGTGCAAACGTCGGCGGAAAAAGCGGGTTGGCTGCGCGTTGCCAACGGTACGGACGGACGCGCGTCTGGAATTGGAAATTCGCGAAAATTCGACGATCGTCCCCAAAGGTGGAACGCGCACGGTTTCTCAGGCGTAGGTCTCTATACGCTCCGTGGGTTTCCTCTCCTCTCGAGGAACGTGTTCCGCGGAACTCGCGTTTCGTTAAATTGTCACGCTGTTCAAACACGGATCTCGCGGCCTTTTCCACGCGAAGCGTGTGTACGTTTCCGTAGTTTGTTAAAGCACACTCGGCGGTTCGCTGTTCCGAATGCCGCCCCGATATCTCCTCGGCTCTTCCTTCCTTCTTCTCCGCCGTTCGCTCCGTTACACGCGCGACTCGAAGCGGAGTAACGCGATCACGGAGATGTTTTCGAGGAAGCACGCTGGATTTAAAGCCACCGTCTACACATTGACGTTGGAGGGTACAAGCCTCTTCCTATACACGCTCTATCATCCGCGCAAAGATGTTGTCATTCGAGGCATTAGCCTCGTTTATATTCCGCTTTTCTCTCCGCGTCGTTTCCATCGCGCTAGACCACCCCGGTAAATCGTATTTCAACTCGATCGACTGACGCGCACAGGCTTCTTCTTCTTCTTCTTCTTCCTCTTCTTCTTCTTTCCCTTCCACCGTGCACTCTATGCAACCCGTATTCACGATTCATCGATAGTGGTCCCCCTAGTAACGACTTCGCGACGCGCGCGTCCTCCTTTTTCCGCGTCGATAAATTTGTATTTATGGTCTGTACAGAGATCCCGGGGTATTGGGAGCTCTGGCAGCTTTCATGGCGCTTTGTTACGCGCCATCCTTCTTCCGTTCCACCTTCCGTTCCTCCGTCCGTTCCCATCGAAACGTTCGACGCCGATGGTTTTAATCGACTCGACGCGATTTTTTCCACCTCGACCGCGTCCCGGCCCGTTCGGGACTAGTTCGGGATTCCGGGAGATTCGAAAGCCGGGGCAGGAGAAATCCCCGGGAATCGGAGGAACAAACTCCCGCGGCGATGTTCTGGAAGCTCGAGGTGATTATCGAGGCCCGGCAGGGACGATCCGCTCGGCTGGCAGTGTCTCGCGTAACCGCGCGTTTGCGTCGCGATGCATCGGGCCAAGTCGGTGTATCTGGCTCCGGCGGCGGGCGGATAAAAACGTCGCTTTGAGGAGCAGACAGAAAGGCGGACAGGGAGGCGCGCGTGCGAAAGAGCCGAGGAGAAAAAACAGAGCGAGCGTGCACTCGGCCGTGGTCTCTCTCTTTGTATCTACGCCCGGTTAATGCGAGCCGAAGTGTTCCGAGTCAAAGCGCAAACACAACCCGACAAAGCCGAGTCTGTTGGAGCACTCGTCCTTCCTCCAGTCTCCGCGCCACCGACGCTCCTTTCTCCTCGCGTCCCGAACGCTTTTGCGCTCGGAAACTGCTCGCGAACCGAACGTGAACCGAACGGGAACCAGAGGCGGACGACGCCTGGTATCGTCCCGAGAGCGGAACGCACTTGATTCCACTCGACTCCGATCCCCGAGCAGAACTTTGAACCCGTTCGACTCGATCCAGACGATAGTTGAAACGCGTTGTGCTTCTCTGTGTCAGTTGCACGCCCACGAGCACGCGAGTACCGAGCTCGGTCCGTTAATTAACAACTGTGCTGGAAATTGGGCTGGATCTATTCCTCTCTCTCTGCCTGTTTCCCGACCTCTTGATTCGAATTGGTTGTTCCGCGTGGAAGCTACAACAACGCGATATCCTCCTTTGCCAGAGTCGCGCAACGAGCAGCTAAACGTTACCGATGTTCGTCACGCTCGCTCGCGCGGAACCGCGCCGCGTTCTATCGCCTTCCATCGCCTTCCATCGCGTTTTCCCGCTTTGCCTTTGCCACCAGCGTCCGCGGAATTCAATTTTCCGGCGAAACCGAGTTACCCTCTCGAATGCGAGGGGCATCGTTCGTTTCGGTGTCGCTTCGCTCGAAATTGGCTCGTTTTAAAGTGGCGCGTCGCGGATAAAAGTGCCTGCTCTCTGTACCCCATCACGCGTCGTTCTTTCCTTCCGATCGTTTCGCCGCAATTTCTTTTCTACCAACCTTTGCCTGCCAAATTTCATCCCCTCGTCTTCCCCTGCGGCGCGGGGAAGGAATTTTTCCAAGATCGTTGGAGTTTTATTCCCGGAAGAAATTCCGGCCGATATCGACCAGGCGACCGCCCTTAATTGCCTATTCGAGTAAGTACCGAAAGTCGTCGGGTGCCATCGTTCGGCCAAGTTTATTACTTTACGTTTCTGCTTGCATAGCTGCGAAGAGGAAGAAGGAAGAGGAGGAGGAGGAGGCTGTCGTCGAAAAATTTTAATTAAGCTCGTTTAATTACGAAACCTTTTCGCTGCCGGCCCATCGAGAGAAAGGAATTCCGGTTGTCCCTGTATTCCTAGATATCGTTTTACGTTCTCGAGATTGGCTATTTAGTCGCGATAAAAGACAAAGGAGGGACGAGTGAAGGCGTCGAAAGGAAACTCGCAGCGTTGAATTTCTGCGTAGCAAAGCAAACGTGATCGCCGCGTTGTCCAGGCTATTAAAATTCCAGATGGCCGTTCATCCTCGATATTCCCTTCGAAATCCCTTCTCACCGCGGGGATCGAATAAAATTCCAGCCTCGTTCTGTCGCCGCGTAATCGTTTCGCGTACCTAAACTGCGGACGAGCGTTATTGCGTTTCAATGGCGTTGCCGGGAATAAAATAGAGACCGCGGGTCAGCCGCGGCCTCGGCCTCCGCGGTCGCCGTGGATATTCCGCAGGAGAAAGGTGGACGCGTAAGAAAGCCAGGCCGACTTGACCGCCGGGACACCGGCGATCCGGAGGTTTCGATGCATTTCCTCGTGGATTAAAGATCAATTAATCGTACGTGATCAATGGCGACGGCTATTGGCGAGCATCAAAGGTCAGTCCCGCTAATGAATCCGGCAATTAGTTACCGAGACACGTGTACAATCACCGTGGGCAACGTCGGCGAGATAGAATTAAGTTGCCGTGAAATTGTACGTCGATGGGACGAGGCGTATTGTTTTTATCCCCGATGCCGTATGGGACGTACGCGACGATAAATCATCATTACCAACGGGTAGGGTGAAATTAAGTAGCCCGAAGATTCCATGGAACATCGATTATCCTCGTCGATCGTCGAGGGGGAATCGGCGGTATTTTTCTCGAGGATCGATTAGCCGGATAACGAACGAAATTATTCAGTCGGCTGATCAATTTCCATCTTAATCGATCGTGTTTCGTTATTTAATAGACGGAAGTCCGCGGTGGTCTTTAATTATCGGTCAAGCCGTAATTAATAACCGATCGATCCTGCTACGAGGCAGCGCGCGGATAGCGAAATCGCGTGACGAATATCCCCGGAATATCCCCAGACGTTTACCATCTATCAACGATATATTCCAACGACCCGACCGGCCGATCCAGCGGCAACGTTTTCGACCAATGTCGAGGAGTTGGCGTATCGACCGCGAACGATCCGATACGGAGATAGGATTGGACGTGTGGCACAAAGGAAGAAAGGAAGGAAGACGGGGCGAAACGGAACGGGAAAAGAAAGGAGTCGCGAGGAAGAATGGAAGCGGCGTGACTTCGTTTACGATGACAGCGAACGCAGCGAGCTTTTGCATACAGTAACCAATAAGGAAGCTCGTTCTTCCGCCTCGGTGCATCGGCGAACGCATTTGTCGAGCCGCGATAATTCAACCGGTGACTCGTGTGGCTGCCCGATAAAACTGATAATTACGAAATATTACAGTCTGTTAATGGCTCGGTATTTTACAATCTATGTCGGCGCGGCCGATGCCGACGCGGCTATGGCGGACTCGGCGCCGATAAAGCCGAGCGAAGCGTCACGCCGCGGCGTTACGACGTCGGATTTTCATTCAGCCGCATTATCGGAGAGTTCGGCAGGCGTTATCGCGTGGAAGTCTGGAGAAGCGCGGTTATTGTCTCGCGGAGCGGCGGAAGCAAAGCGAAGGGAAAGCAGGATCGATCGAGTAACCGGCAGAAGAAGGTTCTACCGCGATAAGGAAAGTATGGGAACACGCGTGGAATGCTAGGCCGATGTTGCGTGCGGTTCGGTATTGGGTTAATTGCAGGCTGCGTGAGACCAATGACACAGAAATATTCCCTCGCAATTATCGTTCCCTGGAAATCGATAAAAGGAATCTCGTTTTTTTCCCGGCGCACTCGTAAATTCGCGTTTCAATAACCTATCGACCACCTCCAGTTTTATTCCTTTCCACTCGAAATTTCGCATATTTATCAGTCGGCCGATCGAATTCCTCCAGCCAGTCGAATAAAGAGGCGACGAGAAATTTGCAATCGAGCTGACCGAAACCCTCGGAGCGAACGAGGAATTTTAATCGCGATCGAGTTTTTCTCGTAGCAAACGGTGAATACTCGCGCGCTACGCTGAAAACGTAAACGAGGAAACGACGTTGCGATTACGGTACGAAGCGAGGACGAATGAATCGACGTAACGCGACGGGTGATCCACAGGTCTGACCGAGTCGTTCCTATTCCCCTTGCGGCCAGTTGCATCGCGGTCCACCGTCCTCTAAGCCACTCAACGATCGAAGAGAAGCGAGGGAAGAACCGATCGGGAGAAACGAGGAATAATCGGTGGAAATGCGCGAGCAGCTCTGGTCGGTGGCGGTGGTATCGGTAGTCACGATCGAATTCCCGTGAAAGCCGATTGAATTATCCCGCGGATGCGCGCGGAATGGCGAAGCAGCCGTCGCCGGTAGACGACGTGGCGGTACGCGAAATTTGGCTCGGATCCACGGATCGTTTTCCGCGAACGCGTCGACCGACCGATCGATCGATCGATCGATCGATGCCCGGCGGAGCGGGTGAAAGCGCGAGGTATCCGCTTCCCAGGGAAGAGGCGAGCGTTGCGTGTTTGTAATCGGAACCCGCGCATCGCGGGATCGCAAGCGCTCCAGGCGCTTATTTGCGCATAACTTTGCGAACCGCCTCTTCGGATAGCCTGCTGGTGCATTCGCTTATGCGCTGTTAACAGATTGAGTGTCGAGTTGAAACGACCAGAGACAACAATTACACTCCACGGCCAGGCTAGAAAGCTGGTGAAACTTCTCCTCCTCTTCTTCCTCTTTCTCCTCTTTTTCTTCTTCTTGCTCTTCGTCTTCTGCTGCTACTGCCGCTGCCTTTTCCTCTCCTCGTTGGCGTTGGTGGTTGGTGCGACCGCTTGAACGAATTTCTTCGCCACGTTCGGTTCGAAATACCAGCCGGCTCATGAATAATAATTTCGAGTGGAAGAAGGAGTTTTTGTCGGGACGAAGGCAACGTTGAACAGGCGCTTCATTTAGACCGTCTAGACCTCATTGAAACTAACCAGCGAAGAGGTACTTATCCACTAATTAAACTCGATGAAAAAATGCGGGGAAAAAGAAGCATGGGAGCGTGTCTGTGGCACGTCGGGAGATGGGTTGGAAACGCGACATTCCGTTACAGTTATTAGCGGGAAAGGAGATAACTCGGATTAATGGTATTCCGTTCTTTCGATTGCTTTCAGAGCGAGTTCGAGCCGCAATGTCACGTGTTCCGGACGAAGCAGTTGCGCAAACCGCGTCCGTGCCATTTGTGCCATCAGGCGGTGATCAAACAGGCGTCGTGCTGCAGAGGTGAGTCGATAAGTTCATTCCCTACGGTCTGCTCGCTCCGGTGGCCCGAAGGGGACCCGTCGGTAGTTCTGTCGGAGCTGTGCTCGGTAAAAAAGGCGCGCCAGCTCGCCGCGGGAAAAAACCGGAGGGAAGTTCGAATCTCGGTCGATTCCACTCCGTCTAGTCTCGAACAGAACCTTCTTTTTCTCGCTACTTTCTTAATTTCTCTTTTTATATCGTCGATTCTTTCCCTTTTTTCTCTCCGTTTTTTTTTTTTTTTTTTTTTTTTTTTCGAATCGTAATCGAAACGTCCATTCGAGTTGGTTTTCGAAATTTTATTTCGAGAAATTGCACGACGAGAGGAAGCGCACGATTATAATGGTTTTTCTGTTTTCTATTTTTCAGTTTGCAAGTACATCTGCCACAAGACATGCGAGGACAAGGTGAGCGAAGATGCGTACCTTCTACAGCTTCCCATAAGATCTCCACCGAACGAGTGGCAATTAGATCGTCCCTCGTACATCGTTTCTCGCGAATTAGCGTACGCGATCAGGCAGCGTCTTCTCGGAAAGCTTGCGACAGAGTGGATATACCCGGAGAGCCCTTGTCCGTGCACGAAGAGGCTCTCCTGACCGTGCGCGGTTCTGGTTCGTACTTCCTGGTACTCAAACAAATCTGCCGTGTGCCCGGAGCACGTGCAACAAAACGTTCTCGAACAGAGGCAGCCCGCCATCGTGCCGATCCATCGGCAGGATTTTTCCAGCCACGCGTATCGGGCTGTACGCGTCTCGGCTCGCGAAACCGGAAGCGATCAGCCGCGAAGAACCGAGCCGTAGAGAGATCCCACTTAGTAGATGCATCTTAATTCGAGCACGCCACCAATGGAGCCGGTCGATGAGATTCTCGGTTCCTCGAAGTCGTCTTTGTCGATGCGAGGAACACACGAGAGACCGAGGCCGGATCTGTGTTACGTCGGTGCGAGAATAGGCCGGGACAGAGTCTCTCGATCCTCTGTGTGAAAGACGCGGTGTGGGTTCAGTCACCGGGCAGGGCACGAGCCTTACTTACCTTACCTTCTTCGTATCTTCAAGTGCTCCTGTGTCACACTCGCTCGAACACACGTCCGAGAACGTGCACAGGGTCGGTGTGTTGGTCACACGCATAGGCTCACGTACGAACACGGTGTCTCGGTGACACAGAGAGAGAGAGCGGCGCGGGTCGGTGATACGCGTGGACACGAAGAGCAACGGAAGGATGAACGCGCTGGACGTGAAGGAGAACGTGCCTCAGACGGTAGGAGAGCACACGACTTCCTTCTGTAAGTGGCGAGACGTCGTTTGTTACCAAGGTTTTGTGGCACACCGCGAACAAAACGGTCGGCTCGATCCCTTTGATACGTCTATTTCCACGCCGGAGAGCTTCCATTACCGCTGCAACAATCCGTTCCGTTCCGTTCCGTTCCATTCCGTTCCGTTCGGATCCGTGTTCAGGGCCGTGCGCGGTGAAAGTTAGACGGAATCGTTATACGTCTTCGTGCGATTAACATTTAACAAGTCGGCACACGTTACATCGCTGCTCGATAGTCTTGTCCCTCGCGCGTGACTTTCGCCGAAAGCTTGTCACCGTTGCCGGGCAATTAGCGATCGAGACTGGTATGACATTTCGATCGTCGAGGTACAGTCACAGGCAGAGGGAGAGAGAGAGAGAGAGAGACAGACAGACAGAGAGGGGGAGAGGGAAGGTATTAAGTTTAATTAGCGGGATCGTTTGGACGGATTACCGGCACGATCGCGGTGGAAAGTCAGTCGGGTACGCTGGAATATCCAGTTGGATCGAGCGAAGGTAAAAAAGATTACAATTCCGGTCTAATTGGCGATTCGAAAGGCATTTCCCGATATCAACCGGTAGAAACATTCGAGGCTAATGGGAGATGCACGATCGGATACATGCCACCCTACCGGGATTATCGAATCATCGATCTTCTTCCTGTGCTGGACGATCGGCCGGATCGCCCGGAGATTTAGGCTTATTAAAGTTTACGGACCTCGGCACGAACGGGGCTTATTGCCCTTTCGCGGAGGCACAAAAGCAACCGGTCGGTTCGCTCCGTAGAAGAATTCCGCGTAGGTCACGTTTCTCCTGGACGTTTTGAAATTCGAGGCTGCACGCGGTTCCTTCCACGAGTTGTCACGTGGTCGCGTCATCTAGAAGACTCCAGTTCCCGGTATCGTGGAACATCAGCCTTCGTATGTGCGATGTAATTTGTCGGACTCGCGATACCGAGAAGCCATCTCTTTTTCCTTCTTCGTCCCGAAACCGCGAAGGACAAGAACCACCGGAGAGGAAACTTTTTTCATATCCCACCGCGTCTAAACGCTCGTCGTTCGAAGCACCGTGGATTTATCCAACAGCCCGGACCCTTTTCGCATCCTTGTAACGCTACCGCGTGTACCAGCGTTAAGAGCATTATCGTTACGAGCCGCGTCGTCTCGAATCTCGCGAGAAACGCCTCGGTACGCGTCGGAAGGTATCGATATCGTTCGCTCGGGCGATAACGCGATTTCCCTTGAAATTGCCGGAGCAGCGGAGGCTGAGAACCGCTGGAACGAGCTAACGAACGACATCGTTCGTCGAATATGGAGAGGCCAGATGTTTCCTTGACATCGAAGGTCGCCGCGGCTCTCCTTCTTTCCTCGAGCGGGGCCTTTCTTTGGCGAAATTCGCCGAAACTGGGGCCCGCGTCGGGGCTATCGCCAATCTCTCCGACACTCGGTCCAACTGTCGGGTTAAATCTTCCGTTCGCGATGCGTTGCCAAAGATGACCGATCGACGTTTATTCCCCGATTGTTGTCCCTCGACCGGATCTCGATTCGCGTAAAAGGATCAGTGTCACGGATTAGGTAATTCGAATGGGCCAACCGGCGAGAACGCGCTTGTTCTCCTCTGGCTGGTCGTTCCTCCGGTGAACCGGTAGCAACGAAGAGGGAGGAGCCCGGCAGCGCTCTAGGCTCGAACGACCGAGCCGTTTTAGTGGCCTGAGCCTCCTTGGAACACCAGGATGCACCATGGATGCTTACTTGCAACGGGCTGCGTCGCGAGGTGCATCGACCGTCCACCGTTGTAAACCGTGTGGTCACATCTCGTCCTCGCCAAGTACGAAACCCGTGGCTACCATACCTGGTGCTAGCACGCCGTGTACCACCACCTCGGCCTTCCAAGATTGTAAACAGCCGGCAAGAACCGGGGAAACCAGGCGATGGCTAACGTTTGGTCCCGCTTCTCTCTCTTCTTCCTCCTCCTTCCACCTCTCCCTTCCTCCTCTCCCTCTTCTTCTTTCCTCGCGGTTTTCTCCCTTCTTTCCCCGAGGTTCGATCGTCGAGATGCGCCCAGGTGCAACGTCGATATTAAGTTGCTCGACGTTCCTTTGCGAGTAGCGCGACGCCGCGGTGTAACGAAGAGGAAGTGGAAGAAGAAGAGAGAGAGAGAGAGAGAGAGGGAGATGAAAGGGCGGTATGAAAATTCAGAGGGGCCAGCGCACAGAGAGAAGCCAGAAGAAGGAATTTTCAAAGCGAAGAATGGAGTCTAAAGGAAGCAAGTCGAGGATTACCGGTGCGCCATTGTTTCCGTGGACAGGGCTAGAGAGAGGTCGGCTGGTACGCCTCTGATACATCCTCTCTTTATCTCCTTTCTCTTTATTTTCGTTGGCGACGTTGCGCGCGTTGCGAGAGAGCTGATGCATCATCAGCAGCTCGGATATGATCCAGCTTGATACCCTTGTTCGCGATGAATGCAGGATTGTTGCCGGTGTTGATTTAAGAAACAGAGATGAATAGGAGGAACGCGGAGGATCGGGCTAAAGCGGACGATGCTTGATTAAGGGGAACACGCGAAGTAGGTGTAGAAGAAAATGGGGATTTCCTTAGGCGACTATGGCGAATACCCCGGAGATCCGTAGCGCGCCAGCTTTGATCACGGTTAAATTACGTTAGATTTAAGCTCCTCCGTTGGCGCAGGCAGCTCGAAGCAATCCCCGGACAATGCATCGATCATAGTTGCTCTCGCTGCTCCTCGGTTACGCGTCACGCGGGTTTCCAGAAGAAACGCGTCTGACATTCCACCGTCTCGTTCTACTTCCAGCTGCTCCGTCTCGGTCGAAACGAACGCGACGACGTCGATTCGGCTCGTTCTCGAAATTCGGCTTTGCCAGGTCGACTAATCGGCCTCTCGGACGAAACGCGGCCGCGTAGATTTGCGAGAGTAATCGGCCGGTCGCATACGTTTCGGAATCGCGGAAGGAAAATCGATGCGATCGCGTGCGAGGGCTGTAACGGGATTCGGAGCGGGGTCGGGGCTATTGATCGAGCGAGAAGGGAACGGATCTGCGAGGAGGATCGAGGCTCGGTAAGACGAGACGCCGGATAAACGCGAGGAAGGAAAAGAAGGAGTCGCGGTGTCGTGACATTGACTCGGCGGTCAGCCGACGCCGGCTAAT
>NW_027470574.1:0-35947 GCF_051020765.1 Lasioglossum baleicum
TTCCGGGATAAGATCCGTTGAACTATTATGCAATAGACATCGTCATTCACGGTGTGAGTATTACAATAGAGAGTCTATACGTCGGAGAAAATTACCAATTCGTATAATGTCATTCCATTTTTGAATACATTACCTTCTGAGAACCAATCCTACTTCAGCGAGTGTCCTGCTTAATGTTAACGGAAACAAATCAATAGATATTTTAGCGGACGGACAACACATGTTTGTGCATAAATATCAACATAGAGAGTCAAAGCGTTCAAGAACGTTACCACCTTCCTTTAGATTCGTACGGCTAAGTCAATAGCTACAAATGTCCTGCCATTCCTAGAGTCAAACCTGGCATTCCTTGAGTAAATCCGCTGATCATTACTGGCAACTGACACCTCAATTTACTATTTGATTGTTAAGGTAGAGCGTCAAGCCGTCTGAAAATGATACCAGCTGCTATAAAATCATACGATTATCCGATGGTCTTACCGCCCGAGAAGCTAAATCGCCCACATCGAGAGTATATCTCCGTGTTTATGGAAACATATTATTATACATTTTAGTGATGGATCATTAAATTCATGCATGAATTGGAAGACCGAGGGCTAAACTGTTCGAGAACGTTGCCAACTTCTTTGTGAGGCGAACAGCTATAGTCAGTGACTTCACATATTCTGTGATTGCGACCGTCAAACCAGGTATATCAGGAGTAAAGCCGCTTAACCGTATTGGCAATAGATACCTTAATTCACTGTTCGAATATTAATGTACAGCGTCAAGCCGTTTGTTAGCGAAACCAATTGGTATGAAGTCAAATTTTTTACCGAATGCTTTACCTTCTAAAAACCTAACCCGCTGTCTCAAGTGTCTTGTTTATTGTACTCGGAAACAAATTTGTAGACACCTTAGCAGACACACACCTTATTTCCATATAGGAATAGCAAAGTCGAGCGTCAGACCATTCGAGAACGGTGCCACTTTCTGTGGGGGTCGAACGGCTAAGTCAATAGCCTCACCCGTCGTATGATTCCGTGAGTCTAACCAGGTATTCCTGGGGTAAATCCGCTTTACAATGTTGGCATTAATAACGCCACCTCCAGTTGTAAATATTAATGTACGGAGTCATGCAGTTGTACTACTTTTCCCTTTGGTATACTGTCCATCTCTTCCCTGCAGGCCGCTCCGACCGAGAAGCTAACCCGCTGTACCGAGAGTATAAATACGTGTTTAGAGGAACAAATTAATATACATTTAAGTATCGCGCACCTTAATATCATGTATCATTTAGAACATCGAGAGTAATACCGTTCGAGAACGTTACCACATTTTTGAGAGTCGAACGTGTATGTCAATAACTTCACCTATGCTGTGATTCCGTTTGTAAAACCAGGCACTCCGGGATTAAATCCGTTGAACAGAATTAGCAGTAGACACCTTATTTATCCTATTGAATATAAATGTTGTGTGTCAAATCTTTGTGAGCGTTACCAATTAGAACAATGTGAAAGGTTTTTCCGAAGGGCTCACCGTCCGAGAACCTCACCCGCAGTTTCGAGAGCATAACTTCATGTCCAGAGAAACAAATTAGTATACATTTTCCTGATGCTCACCTTAATTTCAGGTATGAATTAGAAAGTCAAGTGTCAAACCGATCGAGAACGTTACCCTCGTCCTTGAGATTCGGACGGCTCAGTCAATAGCATCACTAATCCTGTCGTTTCGAGCGTCACACTAGGTATATCAGGAGTCTATCTGGTGTACACTATTGGCAATGGACGCCATAATTCACAGTGTCAATATTAAAGTAGAGGGTGAACACAGTTGAGAAAGTTTCCAGATGGTATAAAGTCATACCCTTTATACCATACCTTACCTTCCGGGAACATAACCCGCTCTATCGTAGGTATATGTTTGTTTCCAGAGAAACAAATTTGTAGACATTTCATTGACGGATACCTTAATTCCATGTATGAATTAGAAGGCCGAGTGTCAACGCATTTGATAACGTTACCACCCTGTATGAGGGTCGAACGAGTAAGTCAATTACTCCAGCTATCCTGTGATTCCAACAGGTAAACGAGGTAATCTGGGAGTACGTCCACTGGACAGGATTGGCTCCACTCACCTTATGTCACGGTTTGAATATTAAAACTGAGCGCCTAGCCGTTTGGGACAGTAAGTAAATTATATAAATTAATTTCTTTTACAGAATGCCTCACCTTTGCGAATCCATACCGCTGTATTGAGAGCATAACTTCGTGATAATGGAATGAAATGAGTATACATATGAGTGACGGGCACCTTAATTTCACGTACGCCTTAGAAGATCGAGTGTCATTCCGTTCAAGAACGATACCACCATCTTTTAAAGACGAACAGCTAAGCGAATAAGCGCACATATCCTGCCATACCGAGAATGAAACCATGTATTCCGGAAGTAAATCCGCTCAAAAGTATGGATAGTAGACACATTTATTCACGATATGAATATTAAAATACAGCGTCAAACCGTTTGAGGAAGGTACCAATTGTTATAAAGTTTAATGTTTTAGCGATGGCCTCACCTTTCGCGAACTTCAGCAGCTTCACAGAGAGTATAAGTTCCTGTCCTCAGAAGGAAATTGGTATTCATTTCTGTGACTGGCACTTTAAGTTCATATATGAATTAGAAGATCGAGTGTCAAACCATTCGAGATCTTTACCACCTTCGTTGAGAGTCGAACGTCTGAGCCAATAGCTTCACCAACAGCTGTGATTCGGAGAGTCAAACCTGGTATACCAGGAGCAAATACGCTGAATTCTACTTGCAATAGGAACATTAATTCATGGTATGAATATTGAAGTAGAAAGTCAAACTGTCGAAGGACATTACCAATTCATATAATTTCATTACATTACCGAATACCTTACCGTAAGAGAACTCAACCCGCTATAGCGAGTGCCTTGCTTAATGTTGGCGGAAACAAATTTGTCACAATTATAGCAGGTGGACACGTTATTTCCACGTATAAATAGCAAAATCGGGAGTCAAGCAGTACGACAACGTAGCCACCATCCTTTAGAGTCGGGCGGGTAAGTCAATAGTTTCAGCCCTTCCGTGATCCCGAGAGCCAAATCAGGAACACGGGGAGTAAATGTCCTATACAGAAGTGGCAAAGGACACATTAATACACGGTATGATTATTAAAGTACAGTATATATTTTAGTGTAGGCCACCTTTCACGTTCGAAATATAAAGATCGAGGATTATACCGTTCGGGAACGTTTCCACCTTCCTTGAGGACAGATCGGCTATGTCAATAGCGACACCTATCCTGTGTTTCCGAAAGTCAAACCTGGTATTCCAGGCGTAAATCCGCTGATCGGTATTCATAATGGACAGATTAATTCACGGTATGGATATTAAAGTTGTGAGTCAAAACGTCGGGGAACATTACCAATTGGTATAGTGTCATTCCATTTACCGAGTACATTACCTTCGTAGAACCTAACCCGCTGATGCGAGAGGCATGCTTACTGTCCGTGAAAACAATTTAGGACACATTTGAGCAGACGGACACCTGATTTTCCTGTGTGAATAGAATAATCGCGAGTCAGACAGTTCGAGGACGATCCCACCTTCTTTTGGAATCGAACGACTATGACAATAGCTTCACGTATCTTGTTATTCCTACGGTCAAAGCCGGTATTCCGAAAGTCAATCCGCTGTTCACTGTTGGCAATGGACACCTTAATTCACGGTATGAGTATTAAAGTAGAGCGTGAAACCGTTTGATAACGGTACCATTGTGTATAATGTCAAACGATTTACCAATTATCATACCTACCGTGATACTAACCCGCTGCAGCGAGTGTGTAGCGTAATATAAACGGAAACAAATTAGTGTACATTGTAGTGGCTGGCACCTTAATTTCATGTATGGCTGAGCATATAAAGAGACAAACCGTTCCACGACTTCTTTGGGAATGGCACACATTAGTCAATAGCTTCACCTATACTTGTGATTCCCAGAATAACACCAGGTATGTCAGGAATAAATCTGGTGATAAGTATTGGCAATAGGGCCCCTAATTCACGGTTTGAATATTGAGGTAGACTGTGAAACCGCTGTAGAACGTTACCTATTTGTATACGGTCAAACATGTTACCGAAGGCCGTTCCTTCTCACAAGACCAATCCGCCGTTAGGAGTGTCATTCTTAGTGTTCATGATACCAAAATAGTAGATATATTATAAAGGGGCACCTTATCTTCATGTACGAATTAGAGGATCGAGGGTAAAACCCCACGTGAACGTTACGACTTCGCCTTGAGAGTAGGATGCTAAGTAGCATCATCTATCCATTGATTCTGAGCGTGAATCCAGGCATTCCGGAAGCAAATCCGCTTAACAGTATTTGGCAACAGACACCATAATACACGGTACGAATATTAAGGTAGGGGGCCAAACCGTCAATGAATATTACAGGTTGGTTTGAAGTCAAACTTTTTACACTTTACCTTACCTTCCTACAAACTGTCCTGCTGCATGGTGTGCCATGCTTAGTGTTCATGGAAACTAAATAGTAGACATTATAGCAGACGGATATTATTTTTTATTTTCATGTATGAATAACAATCTCGAGAATCAAACCATTCGAGAACGATAGCACCTTCATTGAGAGTCTACCGGTTAAGTCAATAGCTTCACCTATCCTGTAATTCCGAATGTTAAAGCAGGTATTCCTGGAGTAAATCCGCTGAACAGCATGACCATTAGACATCTTAATTCACGCTTTTAATACTAAAGTAGAGCGTCACTCCATTTGAGAACGTTACCAATTGGTGTAAAGTCAAACGTTTTACTGAAGACCATGCCCTCAGAGTGACTCATCAGCTGCATCGCGAGTATTACTTCGTGTTCAGGATAGCATATTAGTATACATTTTAGTGATGGTACATTAACTTCATGTATGAATTGAAATATTGATGGTCAAACCGTTCGAGATCATTAGTAGCCTCTTTGAGAGTCGAACGGTTAGGTCAATGGCTACACCTATCCTGTGATTCCGAGATTCAAATCAGACAGTACGGGAGGAAATCCACGGAACAGTATTGAAAATAGACACCTTATTTCACTGTGTGGAAATTGATGTAGAGATTCAAGCCGATAGAGAACGTTACAACTTGGAATAGAGTCAAACTTTTTGCTGATAACCTTGCCATCCGAGAATGTAACCCGCTGTTGCGAGAGACTAACTTAATATTCACATAAACAAATACGTGGGCATTGAAGCAGACACGACACCTTAATTTTATGTATGAACAAGCAGATCGAGAGTCGAACCGTTCGAGAACGATACCACATGTCTTGAGAGTCGCACAGCTAGCTCAATAGCTCCACGTATCCTGTGAATCTCAAAATTAAATTAGGTAATCCGGGAGTAAATGCGCTCTACAGTATTGGCAGTGGACACCTTAATTCACGGTTTGAATATTACAGAAGTACGTCAAACCGTTTGAGAGCGTTACCAACTGATATAACGTCAAACGTATTACCGAATGCGTTACCCTCTACGACCACACCCGCTTCATTGAGAGCATAACTTCGTGTTCAGATAAAGAAATTAGTACACATGTTAGAGAGGGGCAGCTTAATTTCATGAATGAATTAGATGATCGAGGATCAAGCCCTTCGAGATCGTTACCACCTTGTTTGGGAGACGAACAGCGAAATGAATAGCTCCACCCATCCAGTGATTCCGGAGTCAAACCAGGTATTTCGGGAGTTAATCGGTAGTGCATTATTGACATAACACACCCTAATTCACGGTATATATATTAAAGTAAAGAGTCAAACCGTTGTAGAACGTTGCCCATTAGGATTGAATAACACATTTTAACGGGGCCTTCCCTTTCGAGAACCACACCCTCTGCATCGAGAATATATCTCCGTGTTCAGAGAAACAAATTATTATACGTTTCATTGACTGGAGCCTTCATTTCATGTATGAATTGGAAGATCCAGAGCTAACCCGTTCAGGAACGTTACCACCTTCATTGAGAGTTGAACGGCTAAGTCAACACCCTCACCTATCCTGTGATTCCGATAGTCAGACCAGGCATTCCGGGAGTAAATCCGCTGTATTATCAATAGACACACTAAATCACGGTTTCAATATAAAAGTCGACCGTCAATCTGTTGTAAAACGATAGCTATTTGCATAGAATCTTATTTTTACCGAAGGCATTACCTTCCGTAAACCAAACCCGCAGTAGCGGATGTCTTGCTTAGTGCTCTCCAAAACACAATTGCAGACATTTTAGCATATAAGCACCATATATCCATGTATGAATAGCAATATTCGGAGTCAAACCGTTCGAGAGCGTTACCACCTTCTTGTGAGTTGCACGGCTAAGTTAATAGCTGCACCTATCCTGTGATTCTCAGAGTCAAACCAGGCACTTTAAACGTGTATATCCGCTGTACAATATTGGCAAGGGATACCTCAAGTCATGGTATGAATATTGAGGTAGAGTGTCACACCGTCGGTGAACAGTACAGGTAGGTATAAAGTTTTCCTTTTACAGACGACCTTAACTTCTGAGAACATAACCGGCTGTTGGAAGTGTTTTCCGTCGCGTTTAGGGAAACAAATTGGTATTCATTTTAGTGACATGGGCCACTAATTTCATCCGTGAACAAGAATATCGAGTGTCAAACATACCGAGAACGACTGCACCATATTCGAAAGTCGAACAGCTGAGTCAATGGCTTCCCCCATCCAGAGATTCCGAGAGTTAAGCCAGGCTATCCGAGACCAGGTCAGCTGTACACTATTCCCAATGGACATCTTATTTCACGGTTCCAATATTAAACTGGAGCGTCAAACCGTTTGTGAACGTCGCCTATATGTATAAAGTTATTCTCCTTACAGAGTACGTTACGTTCGGAGAACCTCTTTGTCGGAAGTATAACTTCTTCTTCAGGCAAGGGAATTAGAATACAATTTAGTGGTGTCACCTTAATTTCGTATATGAATTAGAAGATCGAGGGGCTAGCTGGTCCAGGACGTTACCACCACCTGTGCGAGTCGCACTGCTACATCAATACCTTCACCTATCCTGTGATTCCGAGATTCAAGCCAGGTATTCAAGGAGGAAATCACCAGAATACTGTTGCCAATATACGTACTTAATCAAACGGTATGAAAATAAAGGTAGAGAATCAAAACGTCGGTGAACGTTGCCAATTGCTGTAAAGTCATTCATTTTACCGAATAACTTACATTCCGTGAACATAACGCGCTATATCGAGAGTATGACTTTGTGTCCATGGAGGCAAATTAGTATCCATTTTAATCACGGCACCCTTAATTTCATTTGTGAATTAGAGGATCAAGTGTCGTACAGTTCGGGAACCGTGCCTACCTTCGTTGCGATTCGAACGGCTAAGTCAATAGCTTCACGTATCCTGCTATTCCGAGTGTCAAACCAGTATTCCGGGAGTAAATCCGCTGAACAGTATTGGCAATATGGACCTTACCTACATGGTTTGAATATTAATCTTCAGATGCAAACAGTTGAAGAACGTTACTTATTGCTATAGAGCCAAACTTTCCACAGAAGGCCTTGCCTTCGAGATGCTAACCCGCTTTATCTTCAGTATAATTTCGTGTTGAAACAAGCAAAGCAGTATACGTTTTCGTGACGGGGCCTTAGTTTCATGTGTGTATCAGCACTTCCTCTCAAGAACGGTGGTAACTATCTCGAATGGTCTGACACTTCATCTTTTAACGCATATTTCAAATGAAGGTGTGCTTCTGCCATAATGTCTACTAATTTCTTTCCCTGAACATTAAGCAAGACACACGCTACAGCGTGTTAGGTTCTCGGAAGGAAGAGTATTTGCTAAAACGAATGACCATAACACGAATTGGAAATTTTCACAAACAGTTTGACTCTCTACTTTAATATTCATACCGTGGATCAACTGCCAATATTGTTACGCGGATTTGCACCTGGAATAACAGGTTTGACTCTACGTGATCACAGGATAGCTGAAGCTATTGCCTCAGCCGTTCGAATTTCAAACAAGGATGTAACGTTCTCGAACGTTTCTGACGCTAGATCTTCTAATTCAATCATGGTTTAAAGGTGACGTCCCTAAATTGTATACTAGTGTGTTTCCCTAAACACGATGCTATACTCTCGTTGCGCCGCATTAGCTTCTAGTACGATGAGACATTCGAAAAAACGTTTCGCTTTACAGCAATTGGTACCGTTGTGAAACGGATTCACACTCTATTTCGATATTCAATCCGTAAATAAGGGTGCCTTTTGCCAAAACTCTTCAGCGGACTTACACCCAGGATACCTGGTTTCGCTCTCCGAACTACAGGATAGGTGAAGCTATTGACTTAGCCGTACGCTTCTCACAGAAGCTT
Source organism: Lasioglossum baleicum (assembly GCF_051020765.1). Lineage (NCBI taxonomy): Eukaryota > Metazoa > Arthropoda > Insecta > Hymenoptera > Halictidae > Lasioglossum > Lasioglossum baleicum. Next base: position 8,418 of record NW_027470574.1, read on the forward strand.
GTAACTTTCTCGAACGGTTGGACACTCGATCATCATATTCATATATGACGTTAAGTTGCCGACACTGAAATGAATATTAGCTTCTTTCTCTCAACAAGAAGTTATTCTCTCGATGAAGCCGGTGAGGTTCGCGGAAGGTAAGGACTTTTGGAACACGATTACTTTAAACCAATGGGTAACGTTCTCAAAAGGTTTGTCGCTCTACTTTAATGTTTATACCGTTAAGTAGGATGTCTAATGCCAATACTGTACAGCAGATTTTGTTCCGGAATACTTGATTTGACGATTGGAGTCATAGGAAAGGTGACGCAATTGACGTAGCCGTACGATTCTCAGAGAGGTGGTAAAGTTCGCGATCGGTTCGACTATCGATCTTCTAATTCATAAATGAAGTTGAAGTGCCCGTCACTAGAATGAATTCTAATTTCGTTCTCTGAACACGAAGTTATACCCTCAAAACTGCAGGTTAGCTTCATCCGAAGTTAAGGCTATCGATAAAGTGCTTGACGCCATACCAATAGGGAACGTTCTACAACGGTTTGGCGGTCTCCATTAATATTCCAACTGTGAATGCAGGCGTCTATTGCCAATACTGTTCCGTGCACTAACTCCCAGCGTACCTGGTTTGATTCTCCGAATCACAGGATAGGTGTAGCAATTGACTTAGATGTCCGATCCACAAAGAGGGAGGTAACGTTCCCAAAATGCTTGACCCCCGATATGCTAAATCGTACATGAAGTTGAGGCGCCCGCCACTCAATTGAATACTAATTACTGTCTCTCAGCACGAAATTATATTCTCCATACAGCGGGTTAGCTTCAGGAAGGTCTGGCGGTCTGTGAAAAGTTTGACCTTATAGCAATAAGTAACGCCCTACAACTCTTTTGGATGTGTACCTAAATATTTATGCCGTGAAATAGGGTGCCCAATGCCCAAAATGAGCCGCAGACATACTCGCGGAATACCTGATTTGAATCTGAGAATCGTAGGATAGGTGCAGCTATCAGCATAGCCGTTCGAATCTCATAGATGGTGGTAACGGTCTTCAACGGTTTGACCTTCGATCTTTTAATTCATACATGAAATTACGATGCCAGACACCAAAATGGATACTAACTTGCGTCTCTGAACAGAAAGTGTTACTCTGGATACAGCAGGTTAGCTTCTCGGAAAGTACGCCATTCTGTGAAACGTTTGACACTAGAAAAATTGGTAACGATCATAAACGGTGTGACGCTATATTTTAATATGTAATTCGTGAATTAAGATGCGAATTACCAATACTGATTAGCGGATATACCCCCGGAATACCTGGTTTGACTCTCCGTATCGCAGGATTGGTGACGCTACTGATATATCTTTGCGAATCTCAAGAAATTTGGTAACGTTCACCAACGGCTTGACTTTCGATCTTCTAATACATACATGAAATTTAGGTGGCCGTCACTAAAGAATGTACTAATTTGTGTCTCTGAACACAAAATTATACTCACGATACAGCGTGTTTGGTTCTCAGAAGGTGAGACGTGTGGTAAAATGATTCAGGGTACCAATAAACAACTTACTACTAAGGTTTGGCTCCGTACGATAAAATTTATATCGTGAACTAGGGTGTCTACTGCTAACACTGTGCAGCGTATTTACCCACGTAATACCTGGATTGACTCTCGGTATCACAGAATAGTTGTAGCTATTGATTAAACAATTCGACGAACGAAGATGGTGGTATCGATCTCGCACGGTTTGACCACCGATCTCCCTATTCATACATGAAAATGAGGTGTCCGTCTGCTAATATGTTTACAAATTTGTTCCTGTGAAACCGAATTGTGACAATCTCTACAGCGGGTTGGCTTTTCGGAACTTAAACTATTATGTATAAGGAATGACTTTATACCAATTTGTAATGTTCTCCGACGGTTCGACTCTCAACTTTAATATACATGCCGTGAACTAAGGTGTCTATTGCCAATAATTATTTGTGGATTTAATCCCAGAATACACGGATTGACTCGCGACAGCACAGAATAGGTGACACTATTAACTTATCTGTTCGACTCTCAAAGCAGATTGTGACGATCTCCAACGGCTTGACTCTCGATTTTCTTATTCATACATGAATTTGAGGTGCCTGTTTCTAAAATGGATACTATAATGCTTCCCTGAAATCGAAGGTGTTATCTCGATAAAGCTGGTCAGTTTGTAGGAAGATATGAAATTCGGTAAAAAGAATTACTTTAACCCCATTTGCAATGTTCTCCGACGGTTTACTCTCTAATTTCATATTCATGCCTTGAATTACGGTGTCTAATGCCTGTAACGTTCAGTGGATTCAATCCTAGAATACCTGGTTTGTCTCTCAGAATCACAGCATAGGTGAAGGTATTCACTTATCCGTTCGTCTCTCACAGAAGGTGGTAACATTCTCGATGAGTTTGACTCCCGATCCTGATATTCATGTATGTAAATATGTAAATCATGGTGCTTGTTGTCAATACCGCTCAGCGGATTTACTCCCGGGGTACCTGGTTTGGCACACGAAGTCACAGGATAGATGTGCCTACTGACTTCGCCGTTCGATTCTCAAAGAAGGTGGACGCGGTCCCGAACGGTTGGACTGTCGATTTTTGTATTCATACATGAATATTTGGCTTCCGTCTGCTTCAATACTGTCAACCAGGTATGCCGATGCGGAACGTTACAACTTCGAATAGAGTAAAATTTTTTACCGAAAACCTTGCCTTCCACGGATGTAACCCGCTGTAGTGGGAGACCTGCTTTATATTTACCTAAGCAAATAAGTGGGCATTGTAGCAAATCGGACAACATAATCTTATGAATGATTAAGCAGATCGAGAGTCAAACCATTCGAGGACGTTACCACCTTTCTTGAGAACCGCACAGCTATGTCAACAGCTCCAGGCATCGTGCGACTCCTAGACTCAAACTAGACATTCCGGGACTAAACACTCTGAACAGCACTGGTAATAAACACCTTACGTCACGGTTTGAATATTAAAATAGAGCGTCAAACCGCTTCAGAACGATACCAATTCGTATAATGTGATGACTTTTACCGAATACCTAACCTTCCAAATTCTTAACTCGCTGCAGCGACTCTCCTGAAAATGTTAGCGGATACAAATTAGGACACATTTTGACGGGCGGAGACCACATGTTTATGTATAAATATCAGCATTGAGAGTCTAAGCGTCAGAGAACGTTTCCACTCTCCTTGAGATTCGTGCGACTAAGTCAATATCTTCACCTGTCCTGTGATTTGTAGAGACAAACCAGGTATTCCGAGCGTACATTCGCAGAACAGTATTGGCAACAGACACCTTAATTCAGGGTTTGAATATTAAACTAGACCGCCAAACCGTTGAAGAACTATACCTACTCGCAAAGAATCAACCTTTTTAGCGTTGGCATTACCTTCCTAGAAGTTGTACCCTCTGTAGGGAGTGCCATGCTTACTGTTCATGGAAATATGCCAATAGACATGTTAGAGACCGGCGCCTTAATTTCATCTATAAATTAGATGATCTAGTGTCAATCCGATCGAGAACGTTACCACCTTAGTTGAAGATCGAACGCCTTAGTTAATAGCTCCACCTATCCTGCGATTCTGACACTCAAACCAGGTAATCCGAAAAGAAATCCGCTTAACTGTATTGGCAATTCTCACCTTAAATGAGCGTTTAAATGTTAGAGCAGGTCGTCAAGTTGTTGTAGAACATTAGCTATTCGTGTTGGGTAAAACTTCTTACGGAATGCCTTACCCTCCGAAAAATTGATCCGCTGCATTGAGAGTATATCAGCGTGTTCAGGGGTGCGAAATAGTGTACATTTCAGTGTCGGACACCTTAACTTCATGCATGAATTAGAAGATCGAGGGTCAGTCCGCTCGAGAACATTGCCACCTACAATGACAGACGAAAGGCTACGTCAATAGCTTTACCCAGCCTGCGATTCCGAGTGTCAGAGCAGGTATTCCGGGACTAAACACTCTGAACAGCACTGGTAATAAACACCTTACTTCACGGTTTGAATATTAAATATAGAGCGTCAATCCGTTTGAGAACGATAACAGTAGCTATAAAATCAAACGTTTTACCGAAGCCCTTACCCTTCGAAAAACTAACCCGCTGTATCGAAAGTATAACTTGGTGCTTCCAGAAATTAGTTAGTATCCATTTCATTGACGGGCACCATAACTTCATGTATCAATTAGAAGAACGTCAAATCGTTCGGAAACATTACCACCATCTTTGAGGGTCGAACTGCTAGGCCAATATCTTCGCCTCTCCTGTGATACCGATAGACAAACCAGTTATTCCTGGATTATATCCAAGGAACAGTATTGGCAATAGACACCAAAATTCACGCTTTGAACATTAAAGTAGAGAGTCAAACTGCCGGAGAACATTACTAATTTATATAATATCATTCCCTTACCGAACACCTTACCATAAGAGAACATAACCCTCTATATCGAGTGCCTTGCTTAATGCTGGCGGAAAAAAGTTTGTAAACATTACAACAGATGGAAGCGTTGTTTCCATGTGTGAGTAGCAAGATTGTGAGTCAAACAGTACGGGAACCTAACCACCCTTTTCTAGAGTCGGTCGGCTTAGTCAATAGCCTCAACGATCCCGTGATTCCGGCAGCCAAACCAGGTAAAACGGGGGTAAATGCCCTGTACAGTAGTGCCAATTGACACATTAATTTACGGTATGAATATTAAACTACAGAGTCAGGCCGCTGTAGAACGTTACCTATTCCCATAGATTTTATTTCTTACAGAAGGCCTTTACTTTCCGAGTAGCCAACGCGCACAATCGGGAATATAACTTCGTGGTCACAGTAGCAACATAGTATACATTTTGGTGAATGGCACCATAATTTCATGCATGAATTAGAAGATCGAGATGCAACTTGGTCCAGATCGTTACCACCATCTTTACGGGACGAACGGCTAAGTCATTGGCTTTACACATCCTGCGAGTCCGAGAGTCAAACCAGGTATTCCTCGGGTAAATCCGCTGAATAGTGTGGGCAATAGACACCTAAATTCACGGTTTGAACGGTACGGAATATCGTCAAACCGTATGAGAGCAATGTCAATTCTTATAAAATCATACACTTTACAGGTTGTCTTACCTACGGAGGAGCAAACTCGCCGTTTCGAAAGTAGAACGTCGTGTTCAGAGAAAGAAATCAGGCTTCATTTCAGTGATGGGCACCTTAACATCATGTATGCAGTAAAAGATCTAGGATCATACCGTTCGAGAACGATACTACCATCTTTGCGAATCGAACAGCTGAAACAATAACTTCACCTACCGTATAATTTCGAACGTCAAACCAGTAATCCGGCAGCAAATCCGCTGAACAGTATCGGCAATATTGACCATATTCTTGGTATCAGTATTAACGTACAAAGTCAACCCGTTTCAGATCGTTCCCTATTCATGGTGAGTCGAACATTTTATCGGAGGCCTTGTCTTCCGAGGATCTGACCCGCTGCATCGAGAGAATTACTTCGAGTTCAGAGGAACTAATTAGTATATATTTTCGTGACGGGCGTCTTAATTTCATGCATTAATCGGAAGATCGAATGTCACACTGTTCGAGATCGATACCACCGTCGTTAAGAGTCGAACGGCAGAGTCTCTAGCATGACCAATTCTTGTGATTCCTAGAGTCAAGCGTGGTATTCGGCAGTAAATCCGCTGAAACACTACTGCTTATAGATACCATATATCACGGACTGAATATAAAGTTAGGGCAACTATCTGTTTGAGAGCATTGCCAATTGGTATAAAGTCAAACGTTTTCGCAAGACCCTACACTCCGAAAACCTATTCCGCTGTATCGAGGGTATATCTTCCTGATAACAGGAACAAATTAGAATCCATTTTTGTGACGTGCGCCTTAGCTTCATGTGAAAATTAGAAAATCGAGTGCTAAACCTCTCGAGTATATTGCCATCCTCTGTGAGAGACGAACGGCTAAGTCACTAGCTTCATATAACCTGTGCTTCTGAGAGGCAAACCAGGTACTCCGGGAGTAAATCCTGCGATAAGTATTGAAAATAGGACAAATAACTCACGTTTTGAATATTAAGGAAGGACGTCAAACCGTTGTAGGACGATACATATTCCGTATACGATCAAACTTGCTACCGATGGCCGTGCCTTCCGAGAAGCCCAACCCGCTGTTCGGAGTGTCTCGCTTAGTGTTCATGGATACAAAATAATAGACATTTTAGAGTGGGGTACGTTACTTTCATGTGTGAATTGTAAGATCGTGGGTCTAACCGTTCGAGATCGTTACCACCTTTTGTGAGAGACTAACTGCTACGTCAATAGCTTCACCTATCTTGAGATTCGGAGAGGAAAACCAGGTATTCCGAAAGCAAATACGCTGAACAGTATGGGCAATAGACACCTTACCCAACGGGTTGAATATTAAAATTTAGCGTCAAACCATTTGAGAATGTTACCGATTGCTATAAGGTCAAACACTTTACCAAAGACCTTACCTGCCGATAAAGTAAACCACTGTATCGAGAGTATATCTTCGTGTTTTGAGAATCACATTACTAAACATTATAGTCGTGGCATCTTAATGTCTTGTATGAATTACAAGGTGGAGTGTAAAGCTGCACGAGCCCGTTACCACCATCTGTGAGATACGAACGGCTAAGTCAATAGATTCACCTATCCTTTGATTCGAGAGTCAAGCCAGGTACACCGGGTATAAATCCGCTGCACAGTATTGATAATGAACACGTTATTTCATGGTTTGAATATTAAAGTAGAAGGTCAAACCGTTTGAGAGCGTTACAGACTGGTATAACATCGAAAGATTTACCGACTGCATTAACTTTCGCAAACCCCACCCGCTCCATCGATAGTATAACATCGTGCTCAGAGGTAGAAATTAGTATACGCTTTAGTGACAGGCACCGTAATTTCATGCATCAATTAGAGGATCGAGCATCAACAGTTCGGGAACGTTACCACCTTCCTTGGTAATCGAACAGCTTAGTCATTAGCTTCTCATAACGTATGATACAAAGAGGCAAGCCAATTATTCCGGGAGTAAATGCCCTGTGTAGTGTTGACAATAGACACCTCTAGTGAGGATTTGGATTTTAAAGTAGAGTATCCATGCGTATTAGAGCGCTACAAACTGGTACAGAGTCGAACGCTTTATTGAAGACCTTACCGTCCGAAAGACTAACGTGCTGTACCGACATTATAACTTGGTGATCATAGCAACGAATTGGTATGCATTTTCGTGACAGGCGCCATTATTTCATGTATGCGTTAGAAGATCGAGTTTCAGACCGATCGAGAAGGTTTCAACATTCTTTCAGAGACGAACAGCTGAGTCTGTAACTTTACCTAAAATTGTGATTCCGAGAGTCATGCCTCGCATTACAGGAGTAAATCCAGTGTACAGTTTTGGCAATATACACCTTACTTCACGGTATGAAAATTATAACAGTGAGTCAAACCGTTGGAGAGCATTACCGAATGGTGTAAGGTCAAACTTTTTACCGAATACCTTACCTTCCGCGAAGCTAGCCCGTCGTGTTCAGTGTATAACTTCGTGTTCAGAGAAAGAAATTAGTATTCATTTCAGTGACAAGCACCTTAACTTCGTATATGAATTAAGAGATGGAGCGTCAAACACTTCTATATCGATACCACCTTCTGTGAGAGACGAACGGCTAAGGAAACAGCTTCACATATTCTGTGATTCCGATGGAGAAACGAGATATTCCGGGAGTAAATATGCTGTACGATATAGGCAATAGATTCCTTAAATCGCGGTTTGAGTAATAAAGTAGAGCTTCAAACCCTGTGAGAACGTTACAAATTCCTATGAAGTCAAACGTTTTACCGAATGCCTTAGCGTACGAGAAGCTGACCCGCCGTATCGAGAGTACACCTACGTATTTAGGATAACACATTACTATACATCTTAGTGTTGTCACCCTGAATTGATGTATGAATTAGAAGATCGTGGATCAAACTTTTCGAGGACGTTGACACCTTCTGTGAGAGACGAACGGCTACGTCAATAGCTTTACGTATCCTGCGATTACGAGAATGAAACCAGGTACTCCAGGGAGTATGTCCGGTTAACAATATTCGCAAAAGACACCTTAATTCACCGTATGAATATTAAAGTACAGTGTCAAATCGTTGTAGAACGTTACATATTTGTATATAGTCAAACGGTTTACCGAAGGCCTTACCCTCGGTAATCCGATCTCGCTGTACCGAGAGTATAACTTCGTGTCCAGAGAAACAAGATGGTATACATGGTACTGACTGATCGAGGGTCAAACCGTTCGAGAACATGATATCCTCCTTTGGGAATCGAACAGCTAAGTCAATAGCTTCACCAATCCTGTGACACCTAGAGCCAAGACATGTATTCCAGGAGTAAATCCGCCGTTCATCATTGACATTCGTCACCGTACTTCAGGTTATAGATATTAAGTTACAGAGTCAAACTAGTGTACGACGTTATGTGCTGGTATATAGTCAAACTTTTCCTGAAGGCCTTACCTTCCGTGAAGATATCCCGCTGTATCGAGGGCATACCTTCGTGTTCATAGAAGCAAATAAGTATGCATTTTAGCCACGGCCATCTTAATTTCATGTATGAATTAGAAGATCGAGTGTCAAACCGTTCGGGAACGTTACCACCTTATTTGAAACTCGCGTAAATAAGTCAGTAGCTCCATCTACCACCACATTCCGAGAGTTAAACCCGGTATTCCGTGAGTTGATGCGCTGAATGGTATTATCAATGGACACCATGTTTTACGGTGTGAATGTTAAAGTAGTGATTCAAACCGTTTGAGAACGTTACTAACTGTTATAGAGTCAAACTTTATACCGACTACGTAACCGTCCCAGAACCTAGAACGTTGCCAGCCTCTTTGGAAATCGAGCAGCCAAGTCAATAGCTTCTGTTATACTGTGATACCCAGGCTCAGACCATGTAATCCGGGAGTGCATCCACTGTGAAGTATTTGCAACGGACACTTTAATTCACGGTATGAATATTGATGTCGATTGTCACACGGTTGCAGAATGTTACCACCAATTTTGAAAGTCCAAATGCAAAGATAATAGCATCACCTATCCTGGTATTCCGAGAGTCAAACCAGGCATGCCGGGATTAAATCCGCTGAACAGTTTTGGTACTGAATACCTTGATTCGCGGTTTGAACATTGAAGCTGGGAGTAAAGTCGTCTGGGATTACTACCAATTGGTATAAAATCATTCTTCATACCGAATACCTATCCTTCCGAGATGCTTACCCGCATTATTGAGAGCATAACTTCGTGTTGTGTGAATTAATTCAGTATGAATTTTAGTGGCGGGTAAGTTAATTTCATATATGAATTACAAGTATCGAGGGTCAAACCGTTAGAGAACGATGCCATCTTTTTCGAGGGTCGTACTGATTATTCAATAACTTCACCTATCCTGTGTTCCCGAGAATCGAACCAGGTATACCGAGAGTCTATACACTATACTGCATTGGCAAAGGACACATTAATTAACGATGTGGATATTTAACCAGGGCGTCAAACAGCTGTAGAACGTCATCTATTCGTATATAGTCAAATTCATTACATATGGCCATGCCTTCCGAGAAGATATCCCGCTGCATCAAGAGTATAACTTCGTGTTCAGGGAAGCAAGATAGTATACATTCTAGTGACGGGCACCATAATTTCATGTATGTATCAGATGATCTAGAGTCAAACCGAATGAAGAACGTTAGCACCGTCTTAGAGAGTCGAACGCCTAAGTCAATAGCTTCACGTGTCCTGTGATTACCAGAGTTAAACCAGTTATTCCAGGAGTGTATCCTCCTAAAACTGTTGGCAACAGACACCGTCTGTTCACACCGTCAAATCATTGCAGAGCGTTACATATTCGTATACAGTCAAACCTTTTGCCGAAGGCCAAACCTTCCGAGAAGACCAACCCGCTGTAGGGAGGGCCTTGCACTGTATTCACGGAATCAAATCAGTAAACATTCAAGCATACGGACACGTTATTTTCATGTAGGTACAGCAAAATCCGGAGTCAAACCGTTTGAGATCGTTAGCACCTACTTCGAGAGACGAGCCGCTATGCCAATAGCTTTACCTATCCTGTGATACGAAGAGTCAAACTAGGTATTCCGGGCGCCAGTCTGCTGTACAGTATTAGCAATATAGATGTTAATTCACGTTATGAATATAACAGTAGAGAGTCAATCCACCGGAGAACATAACTAATATGTATAATGTCATTCTTTTTATGGAATACCTTGCCTTCCGAGAAGCTAACCCGATGTAGGGTGTGCCTTGCCCATTGCTCACGGAAACAAATTAGTAGACATTTTAGCAGAGAGACACCATATTTTCATGTGTGAATGTAATAAGCGAGAGTCAAACCGTTCGAGAGCGATCACAAGACCTTTAATAGTCGAATGGCAAAGTCAATATCTACACGTATCCTGTTATTCCGATAGGAAAACCTGGTATTCCGGTAGCCTATCTGGTGTACACTATTGGTAACGGAAACCATAATTCACGGATTGAATATTATAGTAGGGCGTGCAAACGTTTGAGAACGGTACCAGTTGGTATAAAGTCAAACGTTTTACCAACTAGCTTACATTATGAGAAGCTAACCCGCTGCAGCGAGTGTGTTGCTTAGTGGAAACAAAAACAAATTGATAGAAATATTAGCAGGCGGGCGCCTCATTTTCATGTGTGAATTGAATTGTCGACACTCAAACCGTCCGAGAACGATCCCAGCTTTTTTTAGACTCGAACGGCTATGTATATAGCTCCCCCTATCCTCTGGTTCCGAGGGACAAACTGGGTATTGCAGGAGTATATTCGCTGAACTGTATTGAGAATGGCCACCGTAATTCACGGTTTGAATATTATGCTACAAAGTCCATCCCTTGTAGAACGTTATATATTCGTATGAAGTCATAACTTTTACCGATAACCTTACCCTCCAAGTACGTATCCCACTGCATCGGGAGTGAAACTTCGTGATCAGAGACGCACATTAGTGTACGTTATAGTGAAGGGCACATTATTTTCATGTATGAAGTAGTTGATCAAAGGACAAACAGTTCGAGAACGTTACCACCCGCTCTTATATTCGAGCTGCTGAGTTAATACCTTCTCCGATCCTGTAACCCCAAGGGAAAACAGGAAATCCGGGAGTAAATTCGCTGGACTGGATTGGTAATAGACATCTTAATTCAATGTTTGAATATTAATGTAGAGTTCAATAGTAGTCTATTGCTATAGAGTCAATCTCTTCACCGAAAGCGTTACCTTCCGAGCAGCCTATCACACTGTAGTGGGTGTCCTGCTTAATGTTCACGGAAACAAATTAGTAGAGACTTTTGCAGACAGACGCCACATTTTCATGTATAAGTATCAAAATCGTCAGTCAAGCATTTCGAGAACGTTAGCACCTTTTTTGGATTTGATCGCCTAAGTCAACAGCTTCACGCATCCTGAGATTCCACAAGTCAATCTAGGTATTCCGGGAATAATTCGCTTAGAGTATTGGCATTGGACACCCTTATGCAGGGTATAAATAATAAGGAACAAAGTCAAACCACTGTAGAACATCACATATTGGTATAGAGACAAACCTTTTACCGAAGACCTCAACTGCCGAGAAGCTAACCCGCTGTACCGAGAGTATAGCTTCGTGTTCTGAGGGACGAACTATTATACCTTTTAGTAACTGGCACCTTAACTTCATGTATGAATTAAATGATCGAGGGGCAAACTGTTCCGGAACATTACCAGCTTCATTGAGATTCGCACATCTATGTCAATAGCTTCACCTATCCGGTGATTTCGAGAATCAAGCCAGGTATTTCAGGAGTAAGTTCCCTGAACTGTGTTGGCAATAAACGTGCTTAATCAAACGGTATAAGTATTAATGTAGATAGTCAACCGTCGGTGATCATTTCCAATTTGTATATGGTCAATCTTCTTACGGAAGGCTTCACCGTTCGAGAAGATAACCCGATGTACCAAGAGTTATAGCTTCGAGTTCGGAGAAGTGAAGTTGTAGGCATTTATGTCACGCGCACATTAATTTCATATGTGAGCTATAAAGATCGAGGGTCAAATCGTTCCTGAACGTTACCACCTACTTTGAGGATCGAACTGCTAAGTCAATAGCTACACCTAATCTGTGATTCCGAAAGTCAAACAAGGTATTATGGGAGGAAAATCCATTAAACAGTATTGGCATTAGGTACCATATTTCACGGCTTAAGTATTCAAGTAGAGCGCCCAACAATTTGAGACCGTTACCAATTTGTATCGAGTCAAACCTTTTACCGAAAGCATTGCCTTCGGTGAATCTAACCCGCTGCATCGAGAGAATAACATCGTGTTCAGTGGAACAAATTTCTATAAATTTCAGTGACGGGCAACTTAATGTCATGAATGAAATCGACGATCGAGTGCCAACCGATCAAGAACGTTATCACCATCCCTGATAATCGAACGGCTATTCCAATTGCTTCACCTATCCCACGATTCCGAGAGTCATATCAGGTATTCCGCGGGCCAATCTCCTGTTCGGTATGGGCATTAGGCACCCTATTTCAACGTATAAATGGTAAAGTACAGAGTCATACCCTTGTGGATCGTTACCTTTTGCTACAGGGTCAGACTTTTTGCCGAACGCCTTACATCCCTAGAACGTATCCCGCTGAGTCGAAAGTAATACTTCGTGTTTAGAGACGAAAATTAGAACTTACTTTAGTGACGGCCAATTTAATTTCAAGTATGAATTAGAAGATCGAATGTCAAACATTTCGAGAACGTTACCACCTGCTATGGGAGTCGAACGGCTAACGGCAAACTCAATGGCTTCACCTATCCTGGGATTCCGAGAGCTGGTAGTCCGCAACTAAACCCGCTGTACCGTTTTGGCACTAGACATGCTGTGCGACGTTATGAATATTAAGGTAGATAGTCCAACTGTCAGTGAATATTACCAATTGGTATATGGTCAATCTTCCTACGGAAATCCTTACCGTTCGAGAACATAACCCGCTGTATGGAGGGTAATTATGCGTCACGGAGCAGCGCATTCTGCGCATAATATGTAATTTATAGAACGTTAAATATGCAATGCCCCCGCTGTGCCCGCGCAATTCGTCAGCGACGAGAGCCTCGCGGCTCGGCCGCTACAATTTTTGCGCCAATTTCCCGCGTCACTATTCTTATCTTCGGCCACTTTCAGTCGCGCCATCACCGCGAGATTCGGCTGCTGTAGTCGCGGCGTAATTGCATCCTTACTTGATATCCCGCTACGATCGTAAATCGCTCGGAAGGGGAGCAACCCGCCAATGTTTCGGCGAAGGCAAAGAGGAATTGGCGAGGCGCGATGGCCGTTCCCGACGAACTGTTCCACTCATTTTCGCTGATTACGATCAGAGATTGACGTCACGACTTCGAGCACAATGACGCTGTATGATTGCCGCGATCCCGATGTCGCGGAGTGCCATTTACCGCGGGTGGATCACTTCGCGAGTCGTTGCTGTTGCTCGTGCGAGAGATTATCAAGCAGCGAAATCGAAAGGAAATTGTAGAGAAATCGTAGGTACTCTGTGAATATAACTCTGATTGTACAAAAGGTGTCGAAATAACTAGTTTGGAACTCTTTTTATTTGGAACCTACGGATATTGGCGGCTACATTTTTTAAAGTCGACGTTTCTTCCCATAGAAGCATCGTAATTTACACTTGTCTTTTTCAATTACGTCCATTCGATTAATGTTGTATATGCACGTCGAACGTCAGTAGAGACAACATGTGGGTAGTTCTAATTATAATTTGATGTAATATTACCTACGCATTTATACCATTTGAGAATATTCCATGTATCGTTAGTGATACCGCTGTCTCCTCAGTTGACGAAGGACCTGACCATTCGCGACGAATACCTCGTAGTTTCTGTCGTTGAAAATTCCGAGTGTTTCGAGGGTTCGTTTGGTTATAGTAATCATGCTGTCTCCGAGCACTCGGTGTTCACAGGTACTCGCGTGTCTAGTGTCTGTCGCGTGATAGGCATTTGAGAAGAGTGCGAAGACTTGATCGAGAGCCGAGAACATCCGGCGAAATTCGAAGATGCGGAAGTAACACCAAGACTAAACCAAGCTAAACCGGAAGTCCTCCGGGACTCTTGTGATTTCGGCATGACGGTACTAGGCAGTATAGATGATTCGCAAACCCTGACGGAGTCCGAAAATGTCTGCCTCTGTTCCGAGCCGTTTTACCGCATCGCGTGCCAATCGTTCATAATGGTCGATTACTATCGAAGCTCATTTCTCCAGCCTCCCTCACCCCCTCCATTTTCTTTACACCGACTAAATGATAGAGATGGAGTCCTTCTCCATTTATCGAGTTACCTCCTTTAGATTTTATACCTCGTTAATTCATAGGAGTGGGATAATTCGACGATGGGGCATGAAAGGCATGTCCGCCAGATTATTTCGCCGAATTAGTCCTTGCGATATTGCCAGACAGGGGTGAAAACGAAACTTCTTGCCCACTTCAAAATTCTAATTAACCGAAACACGATTACTAATCTGGACACAGAGGGTGATTGACACGATGATTCATAACCCCATGTTAATTACCACTCGCGTGCCAAATCGAGTGCGCCGTATTCCCCTCGGTACGGCCTCGACCTAGCAGGAAACTCCTGAATCTCTTCCATTTGGCATTACGCCTAATCGAAACCACCGCCTTTTCGAATCGGTCTCGATGAGATTCAAGGCCCAAAAGTTCATGCAGGTTCGTTGGTATCATTTAACGGTTTTTTTCAGCGGTATATAGAGGCAATCGGAGCTCCTATCGCGATTAATTCAAGAGGAACAGGGGATGAGGACGAAGGGACCGCTGGTATATGGCGATGTTGCTGCTATGAATGGGGTAAATGGGTAAATATCGACTGCGAAACAGCGCGCTCGACAGTCGGAAACGGGAAGCAGGCCTAATGCATTTAAATTCGAGCAAGAGGGGCAATCTACAATCCGAATATACTATGGAACCCGCGATTCTTTGGTCTGCGAGATATTCGTGGAGAGGCATGTGTCCCGGCGCCGAGCCCCCCCCCCAGGGAAAATGCGACCCGCATCTATCAGGAATTCCACGGGTAAGCGTCGAATGTTCTGAGGACACCGAGCAAAAAAACATGCAGCGTCATCGACCCTGCATCTCTTCGATATCCAGCCCCGTTCGACATTCTCTCCGTCTGTCTGCCTCCGATCTTTTCACAGAATCAGACATTCCGATAGTTGTGGCAGCTGAGTTCCCCTTCTAGTCGAGCTTGTTTGACTTCACCTGCATTCTTCTCCGTTTTCCTTCCTTGTATTTCCCCTTTTCCTCTGGGGTGTATACCCTGTACATGTAAGAGTGGAACGCCTCAATTATTTCCGATGTTACAGAGGGTATAAGGGAATGAGAGTTAAATGACCTCATGGCGTGTGCCTGAAGGTTGGAAGGGGGTCAAAATTGTCCTTGAAATAGAGTAAGGGAACATGTTTCAGAGCTCTCATGCTTGCAATTGCTTTCTCGGATGAGAAAAGTAGTCGCAATTATCCAATTGTCGGAATTAATGTGTATTATGTTTCGGTACTCGTTACAAATCGGTAATTCTGGTGTCAATGCGTTTATTTTGTGGTGCGATATTTTAACAGGATTAAAGAAGAATGTACATCTTTAAACGGATATGGAATATATACGAAGAAGAATATATTTCCGCGTTAGCTGGAGATGTATGACTACTTTGACAATGCGTTGGAATAAAATACCGATAACAGCGTAATCAATAAAAATACGAATTTTTGTAGGAGCGGTTTTATATTTCGAAGCTTGCCATTGGAATGAAAAATAGTTAAATTGTGTATGCACATGGGTCTCAATACGCTGGCGGTCCTGATGTTAAGAATTTACATGTGTTGAACATGCACATTTGATGAAAATTTAGCGATTGCAGGAGGCGAGCTGTCCGCTTTTTCGGCGATACCAACATCGAGACATAGATACGCAACAAAAAATGGAAAATTGACTCTTCATCATTTGTACAAAAAAGTACAAATTGCCAAATTTGATATTAATAACAAATTAAAATTTTTCTCGCTAAATTGCCAGAGTCGCGGATTTACAATGAAAGTAAAAATATTAATCAGTCGTTAGCTATTAATGGCGTAGCATATAACCGCAAACCAGAATGCAATTATGACTTGCAAAACATGCGGAGATTTCTGAATTGATTATTAATAACAGACTGTAGGCGACGAGAATTTATAACGAAAGTGGAAGAATTAATAATTTATCCACTATTACAACGGAAAAGTAACTATCGGTTTTCGGCGGATCGATGGCAATATAAGGATCGTCGCGACGGGTCTCGGGTCATTTATCGGTTCGACCTCCGAGGGGTAACATCTAAATGTTCTTCGTCCACAGGTGGTTAGGTGTCCGAAGCAAGCTTGTGAGTGTCTACGCCACTTACGTATAACGCCAGAAACAATTTATTTATCATTTTTTTCTCTTAACGTCCAATTTTATCGTCTTCAAGTCTAATTAGTTTGTCTCTCTCCAGCTTCAATTCTGTCGTCTCTATTCATCCTCTCTTGAGAATTCAAATATCTCTTATAGTATTAGTGACTGCTCCCGAACAAATTGCACGTAATCTAGAAAACTCGTTACGATACCTAAATCCGCGGACCCTATACTCGCGTTCCATGTTGGACTTCAGACGTATTTCGAAATCTTGCTTTCGTCTCACACATTCCAACATTTAATTGCAGTTGCTGATTTTTCATGCTCTGGCAAACTCCAAATGATAGAGCTCGACACCTTATACCATCTGTTAACGACGAGGGATTTCAAAACGAAATTATTCCATCGAAATGGAGCGGTGAAATAGGGTGGGAAAATCCGTCGAGTGATTTCGCCAAACGGGCTAGCCCCGGAGAGATTTGCCCGTGGAAATATCAATAACGGAAGAAGCGATGGGTTTCCATCCAATTCGCACGTTCGCCGGAATTTTTCGTAGGCCAAGTAGGCGAAAGCTGTTTGTCGATTTTCGGTATCGGGGCGTTTGGATACAATCGGATCTGTTATATGTGCGGAAAAATCAGGGGTATATGGAACGACACGCGGGGGGATATAATGACGGGGCGAAATTTGTAAACGAGTTGAATTTGACGGGGCGGAATGTTTCGCTTAATGCCTGGTCCAGTGATCGGTAGTCGTTATAGCAGCGACATTCTTCCCCCCAGCGTTTTTTGCTAGGCTATAGCCGTAGATAATTCGTTGACGTGTGTTTGGTGTCACCATTGCCGCGATCGGGAGCAAAATTACATCGCGTCGCGAATAAAATTATGCCTCGCTCAGTGCGTGATACTGATGGCTCGGTCCCTGTTCAAATAATATTGCCGACATTCGGATCCACCGAATTTCCAGCCGTTCCCGGTTATCGTCCCTCGCGGATGAGCCGCTGTTACCTCCATGTTCCCCTCTGCCGTGCTTCATTACCGGCGTCTATCTTCTTGCACAACCTCCACGCGTTTCCGACACAACGAGCTGCTGTAAACAAACTTTGCTAGGATATAGCATAAAAATAAGTCGCACAACTCGGTACGAACACACGTTGCACGGAGATAGTATGGAAATAATCGGGGCGATTGCCAATATATATCCAAACTGACGGTAGGAAAAATCTACCTTCATCCTTCTCATTTTCTACTCTCGATATTCGAACCCTATTGTTTATCGATAGAACTACGAATAGAATGCGAATCTTCGGATAGGAATTGTTCCACAAGAAGCTGTAAGGTTCGCTCTTATTTCAAACGTTAGGGAAATGAATCCGGAACTTATCTATGCCTATTCGTGGTTACGAATGACCGAAACTGGTTATGTCTCTATGCGCAAATTGATATTCCGTATCTGCATATCACGGTAATGTTGGAGTATTGAAAAACGAGGGGCAATATCCTGACAAAGGGAAGCTAAAAGCCAAAGGGGGAAACTCGAACAGAATGCCATCTAGAATGATCTGTGTAGGCCAGTACAAAAGACGCAACAGCAAGCAGGTCATCGTACCCTGGACACTCGAAAGGGCAGAGTAAGGAGGTCTCTCAACAAAGGAACACTTCTTCACGTTTGATGAAACAAATGTCATAAACCGAGGGAGCATTTTCTAATGACATATTCCGAAAAGTTGGTCAAGAAATAGTCTGTTAGGGAGGGAAAGGGGATTCAAGGCAATTAGTGGAAACCAACGCGTGAATCAACATACCCTGTCATTGTTGGAGCAGCATTCCCAGTTTCCTTGTCCCTCGGTTCGGTTCGCCATGAGCAATTGTTCGGAACAGACATCATCGCAGTCGATATTCGAGAGATGAACACTCGCGATCGGTGCAATGGGTATTCTGTCATGTTGCTATAATTGCATGCCAAATCCTCGTCGTTCATCCATTTACGGTCGCGGCCGATACTTCGCTCGATAGACATATCCTATCGCTCCCGCGATACGCAGAGACGACGTATACTCCCCCGCCCGCTGGAGTGAGCCAACCGACGCGCAGTGGATTTATTACAATACGCAACGCAGCGAACATGATTGTGCGGGCCCTTTTCAGCCTTTAGGAGCCGCCAAAATTACGAGGAAACTTAATTCGCGCCGATTCTTCAGCACGTTCCATTCGGCTCGACAAATCACGGTCAATCGCTACCTCCGTGCGCTCTCGAATTCAGTTTAATTAATCTCATTGCGAATAATTTATATGGAGTGTTCGTTTGGCATTCCGCTCGGTAACTGGAAATTGGAATCTCGAACGAGCCATCATTTGAGTACCATTCGTTCAATTTAACTTCGCGTCAAACGGCTGAATATTATTCTTCACCACGCTCGTGCGAGCCAATAATGCACGCCAATAGTTTCTCCTTGATCAATGGCGGAAATTGTCTTTTGCATTTTCCGCCCCGTTCTCTGATACGAATGAGGGAGTGGTTAGCTAATTCAACGACGCATCGACGATTTAAAGGAGAGTGATAAAAAACTCGTATCCCTGGAATCGGTTGCAAACGGCAGATTCATTACAGATCTTTATAGACACTTACGTCAGATAATAAAGCATTTTTCCTCACTCAGCCAAGAAATAACAGCGAAACGGTGAAAAATATATGAAAATATGAGAATCCCAGTTAAATGAGGAGAACAGTAGAATATAAACGCGAAGATTGCATGATAATAAATTATTAGAATTTATACTCGACATTGAGAATGTACCATCGATATTTTGCAACTGAATTGTTGGACGCGAATCCGCTCAAGGCAACTTTCAGCTTTGATTTGGTTCGCGGTGTCGTAATAAACGGTGCATCAATACTGGCTGCTCTTTGAACGGAAGCAAACGATTGTTGTGCGATCTGTCTTGCCGGGTATGGTATTCCGCTTGTTTACTTGGACCAAGTGTACGGACGTATTCGGTTTCGCGGGACAGTGGAGCAGTACGCCCTGGTTTGTCCGAACGAATATGTAAATCCTTGATTATGAGAAGAGGAACTCGATTGGATAAGTGGAATGAGCTCGAAGCATTCCTCGCGATGTGTTGAGCGCAGAATTGGCCGAATTGATGCCGAGAATCGGAATATCACGCTTGCTTATATATCTCCGAACACGCGGATTATAGCATTACGGTTTTATGTTTGAATTACAGCAGTTTCTCTGACGGAAACTTGGAGCCAACCACCGCGGAGCGTGTATGGCGCACTGCTCTTAGGCAGCAGAAGCATGAGCCATTAATACCTCGATACGGGGATATAACTCTGGATCGAGCATATTATGCTATGCGGACCGGTGATTATGGCGCGGTCCGTTGCGGTTACGCCAAGGATCGCAGAATGGATCGTGTCTCGCGACTCGCATTGGCCACGTAGCCGAGCAATAACACATCTGCATCGGGAAGCGAGCGTTTGGAAGCAGCGTAGGCAACCCGGGATGTGCGGGAAATGCGATCCCGGGGAGGATTGAAGACTTCGAAGAAAAAACAGATGCACGTAGAAATTGCCAT
This sequence comes from Lasioglossum baleicum, assembly GCF_051020765.1. NCBI lineage: Eukaryota > Metazoa > Arthropoda > Insecta > Hymenoptera > Halictidae > Lasioglossum > Lasioglossum baleicum. The sequence goes on from NW_027470574.1 coordinate 28,597, forward strand.
GCCGTAAAACATCACGGAGATGTACAACTAGAAATTACGATCGCCGATGAAGTTATGGCAGCTCGGATACACCTATGCCTCGCGGCGAAGTTTTATCAGCCGGTTCGTCGTACGTTCGTACTTGGCGTCGGGGAATTATGTGCCCGATGGTGTGATCCTTGCCGGTCTACACCGCGTCCTCATTCGGATCGTTCCGTTGACCGAAATGCGACGCCTGACATCGAGAGAACGGAACGTTGGCGGTTGCCGATACCTTCCCCCGCGATATTATTTTTCAAGGCTTCGTGAATTCGCGGCTGTTTATTACACGATCCGCGAAGGAATAGGCCGTTTACGAGACACCGCCATAACAAGCCTGTCGGGCCCGGTATTACTATATCTCTGGTTGAAGGTAATGACTATACTTAGCTTATTTCGCTAATATTTTCGGCGATATCTCATGGATGATCGTACAGCTTGTTGAAGGAATAACTGGTATGTGACGCGTTAGCCGACCCTGACGCTATGAAACCAGCCATATTATATCTTCATCATGAATTCCCGAGTCTAACTGGCGACCGGAAGGTCAGGCGCTGATCACCACGGTCTTCCAGTGACCCCCACGCTGAGCACGTAGTCAAAGCACCTCCATGGTTCCTTCCCGTGTCTTCAACGGCCCAGCGCGATCACTACGCGACGCCGTCCCTCTCGACCGCGGCCTCCGAGAGGGTCGGACCCCCGCCCAATCACCACCGTTTCGACCTGGCGGTTGGCTGTCGAAGGACCGAAACTGTCTCACAATTCTTCCACCAGGGCCCTACACTCTGGGTTAGTTCCTACCAGGCGTAGCACCGAAGTCACGACGCGCTCGCCGCCGCATTCTTCCCATGCGAATAGGGGCCACGTCCACTGTTACCCATTCCGCGGCTTCCTTGTGTAGCATCACTTGCTTGAAAAATGCGGCCATCCTGCGCCATAACCTCTTCTCCTTCACCACCCTAGTGATAATGGCGGAGAGCGACGAATTCGCCAGCGACACGACACCACCCGTGTGTACGGCCGCATCCGTCAAGGAACGGACGCTCCTGCGAGCATCGAACGTGGATCTCACTCGCCGGAAGCCGTACTCTTTGTCATTCAAATCCGGTCCCATCCCCAGTAGCTGCTCCTTCAAACGGATTGCCAGAACCCGCTCGAGGAGCTTCCAAGCCTCGCTGAATAGGGAGGTGGACCGGTATGCCGTGGCGGAGTCGGGCGTCTGACCCTGCTTCTTGAACAAAGCAGCACATACCAGCTTCCAGATTATGGGAAACTTTCCTTTCTGCTGGCATTTGTTCAGCTGCTGCAACGTCTTGATACATAGTCCACCCTGGACGAGCGCCGACGTCCGACCCGGAGTACCATCCGGTCCCGGTGCGCTCTCCATCGCCACGAGTTTTCATGCCTGCAGCTCTAGTTCCTCCCTACTGACTTTGAGGTCGTCCATCTTGGTAGTCCTGTCCATCGACTGGTCCATCGATGCCCACCCCCCACCCTCGTTGTCATCGTAGCCGTCGGGAACAGAGTGTCGACGACTCGCCGTACGAAGGCGGGGTCCATGCTCTCTGCCAGCGGACCTAGATCCTTAGCATCCCTAGTACGATCCGGTATGACCGTCCGCTGGGGTCGTCGTAGAACTTCCGCTGCAAGTCGTGCCAACTCCGGGCCTTAGCCGAAGCAACTTTCTGGTCCGTCTGTACTCCCTGTGCTACGTGGCCTCCTCTTCATTTCTTGTCATTCTTCTGCCAAGGGCACGGGGGTTTGCTGCGGCTTTGCTGCGGCCCGTGGCGTGGTAATATCGCACGCTGCTGTCATGGCATCGTCGCCCCATTCTGCGCCACCCTGGGGATCGAGGCCTGAAAGCGTTCCGGACGGCCATATTACGACATTTACCGCGGCTAACAGGGTGTCCACGACGAGTCGTCTAGATCGCCATCGCGTCGCTACTGATCTTCCAGTTTAGTCTAGCACCCATGGGGGCTCCACTACACGTTGTCCTTATCTTCCTCATTCTGGCACGGAGCACTACATTGCAATGAAGACGGGGATGCTCAGGATTTTCACCTCTCAGTCCACTCTCCAACGCTTCACTCGTTGCAAGGCAGCAAGAGAGAAAAAGGACAAGTCCACGATGGACATGCCCTGTTGGCCTCGCGCATCTGTTGGAAGAGCCCCTGTTGTGGACCCGGCGCACCTATTTGGCTGCCCAGTTGAGGAACGCCTCGCCCCTCGCGTTCGCAGCGTTCCCTGAACACCAGGCCATGTGTCACCACTCGATAAAGCAGTGTGGCCAACGGGTTCCGGGGTTGCCTACCGCACCGCGGCGACCATACCGTGAAGGTCGTCGAATCAACTGTCATGGCCAGTACACTGTACGTCTCCCCGACCACAGCCATGGCGATGTCTAAGTACGCGAGCGACTATGCTTGAAGATCCAGTAACGCTCTGTTATTGTTGATATTGGCCTGGAGGATGTAGAATTCTAGACCCAGTCCATGGTCACTTCTAGTCCCGCCGCCGCTCTTGTCGTTCTTGGAGCCTTTCCGCTTTCTGCTGACCTCGCTGCTGTGCTCTTCGTCTTCTTCGATGTAGGAGGAGAGCAGGCCTTGCTGTTCTATGTCCGGCCGCCAGGCCATGGGCGGCACATCTGTGCTGGTGGCGCGCCCAACCTCTAGGCACGTGACGCGCTAGAGCCAGCGAGCCTCCAGCGCATGTACCCGGGATCTCTTGTATCCAGTCGCTGTCCAGGATAGTGGGGCGTCGACGAGGGGGTATCTGACCCAAATCGTCCCTAGACCGGACGGGGATAAACGGATTTCCACGCATCTGATCTTGGAAGGGCTACAGACACGTTTCTTGGCCAGTGCCTTCACGACCTTTTGTGTGGCTTCCACGTCGTCTTGACCCGTATCCTGTTGCTGAGCAGTACAAGTTGACAGGGCCACTATGACGCCCAAGTCTTGCAGGGCCGTCCATACTGCGCCTGCTACGCGTTGGGCCGTCCTCTCGGCCTCTGTGCTTCCGAACTCAAGTATGAGGCCCCCGGTGAGGGCTGTTCTTTGCTTCACCTCTACAATCTCCAGGTCCTGTGGATTGATTTTTCTGCTCACGGTTGCCATTACCTAGGCATACCCCTCTTCGGACGGCATAATCAGTGTTAGGGTTATCGCCGCTCGTGCAGGAGACTTTTGCACCTTTACCTTACGCTGCGGTTGCTTCGCACCTGCCGCTCGGAGGTCTTACAACGCTCTGCTTCCGTGGGCGATGCCATCTCCGACATTTCCTTTTTGGCTATTCGGCCACAACCACGGCCCACTCCATTATGGGCGCGGGGGCCACCTTCCCGGCGGGGATCTGTTCGTTCAGCTAGTTGGATGGGGCCGCATCTGACATACGGACAGAAGTCCAGATCCCAGTCTCCTTCTGCCTCTCCCACTATGTGGCTGATTTTCGATCTAAGAGCTACCACCTTTGCAGTCCCTTATGCCGAGGCCCCTGTAGCTGCGGCCGCAGGCGCAATGTGGGCTTCTGCTGCAGCCAACTGCATTCTGACTGCCTCCAGCTCCTCCCTCAGGACAGATATTTCTGGCCAGTCTCGTGAGCTTTCGTTGCTGCAATCTAGCTGACCGACGTCCGTTCTTTACTGCAGATAAATAGAAGATGCTACAGTTCACCACGTTGCCATACGGAGGTAGCCGACATAAGTTTCCTTCATGGGTCAAACGTGTCACCGAAGGCATATTCCTTTCGAGAACCTGACCGGCTATTGAGGGAAACCGTCTGATAATTCTCCATACTTTAATATTCATACCGTGAATTGAGGTGTCTATTGTCAATACTGCACAGCGGCCTTACTCTCATTATACCTGCTATAACTCTCGGAATCACAGGGCAGATGGAGCTATTGTCTTATATCTTCGGCTCTCGAAGTAGTAGGTAAGGTTCTCGAACAGTTTGTCTCTCGAGCTTCCTATTCGTACATGAAATTAAAGTGTATGTCTGCTAAAATGTTTAATTTTTTGATTCCCTGAAAAGTAAGATCGATACTCACTTCAGCGGCTTTGGTTCACGGAATGAGTGATATTTGGTAAGAAGCTTGACTTTACACAAATTGGTAACGTACATCTTCGATTTCACTATCTACCTTAATATTAGTGCAGAGAATTATGGTGTCCATTGCCAATTCTGTACAGCGGACTTACTTCCGGTATACCTGGTTTGACTCTAGGAATTACAGGAGAGTTGCAGCTCGTGACATATCTGTGCGACACGCAATAAAGGTGCTAACGGACTCCAACTGGTTGACTCACGATCTCCATGCTCATAGACGAAATTAAGGTGCTCACCAATAATATGTATACTAATTTGTTTCTCTCAACACGAAGTAATGCTCTGAATACAACGGGTTACGATCTCGGATGGTAAGGTCTTCGGTGAAAAGCTTCATCCTATACCAATAGGTTTCGTTCCAAAAAAGTTGGACGCCCCGCTGTAATATTCATACCGTGCATTTAGATGTATATTGCCAATACTGTACATCCGATGGACATCAGGAACTCCTGGTTTGACCCTCGGAATAACGGGACAGGTGAAGTTATTTACTTATCGGATAGTCTCTCACGTGAAGTGGTAAGGTTCTAGAACAGTTTATGTCTCGACTCTGCCACTCATACATTAAAATAATGGGTGCGTAGCTAGCTTGTACATTAATTTATTTCCTTGGAATTTAATTTAGATTCACACTACAGTGGGATAGATGTTCGGAAAATAGGGATCAATAAATGGCAATAATATATACCGTAAATGTGCAGGTGGATTGATGTGCCTTGTAACGTGCGGTTGATGTTGTAAGTAAGTTTTGATTGCGCACTCGGGTTTGGGTCACAAACCCCACTCGGGCATACACGATTCGGACATGAAGAAGTAAATCAAAAATAGGAAATAACTTACTAGAATTATTGCATGCCAGATATAAATAAATTAATTGGGCGGGTGGATTGGGTTGCGTAGTGTGGATCGGGATACGTTTTGGATAGGTGTCGGTACATTTCCTCGTACGACTCCGAGAAGTGCGGACGTATCATGTGGCTTTTCGCGGATCTCAGATTCAGTGGTGAATGATTTGTGTTCCGGGAGAATGGTAGCGTGAAGTGCGTGCGTGTGTGTAATGGTGTATATCGGACCGCCGTAATCGTGGTTCGCGTCGCTGTGAAACCTTTAGTGAATGATATCAGATAAAATCGCCGCTATTCAAAGCCTCGCTTCTCCAAAGTGATCACGTGCCCGGAGATGTCCTGAGTGACAGCCCGCCATAATGATTAACAATAGAACGAGGAATATATGCCGCCAGGACTGAAGCATGCGAGAAATCATATAATTTTACACAAAGGCAACTGATTTCCAAGTTGTATGCGCGCAAATACATTCTTGTGATTCGAAGTCGAAGTTTGTATCGCACATTTACGTGACATTTTGATCCTATTGCAAACTCGCGATTATCTTGCGATACATGATTCAGCCAAGGAATTTCAGCGTTTCAGTGTCAAAATACGTCTAATTTTAGGCTGATTGGGAAGCAGATTCTTTTTCCTTCCATGCGGCTTAATTGTGAAGTACTCTGTGAAAAATTACATTTGCGTCCTCAGTTCTGAAAGAACGAAATCTTTTTCCGAACAACCAAACATAACTATGTCCTCCTCCGCGAGGAAACAAAGTTTCACTAGCAAGAACATAATACAATGGGTCCTCCATCGAGAGAAACGAAATTGCTTTCCGAAAAACCTAGTGCAATAAATTGCTGTATATTTTATAAAACGACTGAAGTATACGAATGTAGACAGAAATACCCCGTCATAGTATTGATTCGCATCGCTTCACCGCACTGTTGCGCACAAACGCGCAATAGGAGTACCATATATTTACATGAGTCATTACTCCCTTGGTAGCGGCGCGATTCACATGCCAAGCACGGTCAAATCGAGAAATTGTATAGATTCTGTGTCAGATTACAGTTTCGTTTTAGTTTCATGTGTCTTAATTGTCACGTTTTTTCGCATAGAATATACACTTACTCCATGTGCCCAGAAAAAAACGGAATTGCTTGAGTATCAAACTATTGCTGTTATGTCCCTCGTCGGGCAAAAATGAAATTACGTTCCGGGCTACCGACAATGGTAATGCGTTTCGTCAGGAAGAAACGAAATTTCTTTCGGATAAGCGTTTACACTGAGTGAGTTCATGTTTGATACATACCACTGAAATCGACTGGTCTGGACAGAAATTCGATGTCAATGTAACGATTCTCATAGTTTGATCGCTGCTTGCTCCGATATATTTTCCAATGATGCGAAATCATCGTGGGCATCGTATATTCGCATGACCGTTGATTTCCATTGCATGCACGATATTCACTTACGAAGCATGATTCAAATGAGATATTTTAGCGTTTCCGCATTAGAATGCGCACCAATATTCGCGTGTTCAAAGTAATTTCGTATCTCTTCCCTTAATACGGCTTAATTGTGAAGTTAGCCTGGACAGGATACATTTATGTCCTCTCTACGGAAGGAGCGAAATTGCGGCCTAACCAAGCTAAACAGTTAGGTCCTATAGCGAGGAAAAACGAAACTACTTTCCGATAAATAATACGGTGAATGAGGGTATACTTGATTCAAACGAATGAAACAAACGGCTTTGGATAGGAACTCGCTGCCAAGGAACGATTTTTACAGTTCCTATGCTGTATGCGCACAAATACGCCCTAGTTGTGCAAAATCTGCGTGAGTGTCGCATATTTAACGTGGCACATGATTCCCATCGCAAATCGCGCGATTCGACTGCAATACACAGCTCTAACGAGAAATTTCCGCTTTTCAGCAGAGGAATACGTATTCTCATTGAATTCTGTGGAAAGTATATTCTTTCCTTTTTCATGCGGTTTACTTGTGAAGTTGGCTGTGAGAATAATCCACTGATCGGAAAGAACGATATTACATTCCGAACAAACAAATACAATTAGGTCCATCGGTAAAAAACGAAATTACTTTCGGAAAAACATACTTCAAGGAATCAGTGTTTATTTGTAGCATACGTCTGGAATAAATGTATTGGGAGAGGAATTCGTAGGCAATGTAACGACTTTTAATGTTTCACCACTCCTTGCTCGCATATACATCCCAATGATGCGAAATAAATGCGGGTATAGCACTTCCATCAGACATTTGATTCTCATGCGGAACGTGCGATTAAATTACGATACCATGCAAATTATAAAATTCAGCGGATCAGCGTCAACGCACCTGTTGTTATTACTTGTGAGTAGATCGGTAGATCG
>NW_027470575.1:0-35946 GCF_051020765.1 Lasioglossum baleicum
GTACATGGAAAGTGTGCTTGAGTTTGTATGCGGAAAGCATGTGTTGTTCGGTATGGATGTGAATGCGGCCTCCCCCTTGTGGTTCAGCAAGGGTGGTGGCCGTAGTGCAATGAATGAAATGCGTGGGCGAGTGCTTGAAGAATGGGCGTTAGCAAAGGGAATGGTCGTGCTGAATGAGCCGAGCGTATGGTATTCGTTTTCGGGTGTGAATGGACAGAGTGACATTGATGTCACTCTGGTGAATGGTGTACCAGCCGGGTGCCGTTTTGAGTGGGAGGTTAAGAATGATTGGGGAATAAGCGATCACAATGTGATCCTTATTCGAATGTTGTCTGGAGTGCCTGATGAGAATGCGTCTGAGATATGCAAGAGATGGGTGTGTAAGGATGTATGTTGGGAAGAGTACATGTATGATTTAGTGGAGTGTGCAAAAGAAAACGGTGTGAATGTACTGAAAGGTGCAAGAGTGGACCGCATGATTGATGAGATTACTGCACCGATCAATGTTGCGAATGCGAAGCGAATGAAAGAGAGAAAGCGCTGGTCCGACAGGAGGATTGTATGGTGGACGAGTTAGTTAGTGGAAATGAAGAGAAAGGAGAGAAAATGTAGGTGTAGGTACCAGCGTGCGAGAAAGAGAAGTTGTGAGAATGTGCACGAGTGCTTGCGTGAGTATAAGGATTTATTGAACGAATATAAGTGTATGTTAAAGAAAGAGAAAGAGAATAGCTGGAGGCGATTCGTCAGCGAATCGTGCAAAATGGATCCATGGGGCCCTGTTTACAGGGTTTGCAGAGGTAAGACTGGGAAAGAGAAACTGAGTTCCTTAAAAGTTAGGGGAGTGACTCTGTCCACGTGGAGTGATTGTGCGAGTGCGCTGTTTGAAGGAACACCTTGCCGGGGTGGAGCCGGACCTGAACGACAGGCAGTTCGGCTTCCAGAGGGGACGGTCGACCTTCGGCGCAATCACGAGCGCAGGTCCCTGTCGGATGCGGTCGTCCACCAGGGCGGAGTGGTGTTGGCGGTGAGTCTCGACATTGCCAACGCATTCGACACCCTACCTTGGACTGCCGTTGGGGAGGCGTTAGTGTACCACAAGGTAACGGTCTACGTGGCGGTGGTGATTCGGGATTACCTCTCTGAGAGAAGTGTGTAGTTCCCGCATCGTGAGGGCTGTCCACTGCGGTGTCCCGCAAGGGTCGGTTCTCGGAACGATCCTGATGATGACCTCATTGATACTGACAAATGTCAGGTGTCTGCTACTGACAAATGTTCGCTACACGAAACAGGAAAAAGCTATTTAACAATAAACAGTTACAAAATACAGAAAAAAAGAACTGATAAACTTTCTTATTCTTTGTTCTGTTTCACTCAACTCCATTACTTACGCATTAAGATGACCTGTGATGCTGACGTGTCCGCGCCTTGGCCTCCCGCGGATCTTCCGTGCTGCGAGGCTCCAGTGAATGGTGTAGCCATCGCGGTCGATTCTCTTCGGCCGCCATTTAACACTCAACTCCAAACTGGCACGGACTAGGGGAATCCGACTGTCTAGTTATAACAAAGCATTGCGATGGCCTCCACGGTTGTTTACGCAATATGATTTCTGCCCAGAGTTCTGATCGTCAATGTGCAGAAATTCAAAAAAGCGCGGGTAAATGGCGGGAGTAACTATGACTCTCTTAAGGCGGTCGTTTGAGGTGTCGGGCCGGCTTGGCGGTCTAGTATCCGAAACCAGTCCTTTCGAGATCATGTTAAAGTACGTAGCTACCTCCTCGTGGTCCCGTTGGAAACTCCCTCCATTGGAGGGAGGCTAAGTGCTACCTCTGCGTATTATAGGCTGTAGAGTTGTGCACTTTTATTGGTGAGAGAAGAGGTAGAAAACTGAGATTTCCGCGGCAATAAACCGACGCATGGCGGCATGATCGGCTTTCGGGAGGCTGTTGTCTCTGAGCCTACACCTGGGGCCGCCCATGGGCAACCATGGGATGCTGCAGCCAGGTCGATGGGGATGTGCGCTGTCTGTCCTGGCGTTACGACGTCCAGGCAGATGTGGTACGCCCTGTGTTCGTTAGAGTCTACTGACTCGAGTGAGGAAGGTCACGTTGCCAACCCCCTCGCCCATTAGTAAATTTGGCCAATAGCTCTACAGTGTCCTGTACCGGTGCGTGCTTCTACGCATTTCAGGCATCCGGTTTAGCTGGATAAGGCGCAACGCTCAGTGTGAGGTCCTAGACCGGAACGCGGACGGTCGTCAGGTGTTAGGGATAGGTAGGGCAGCGAGGTGCACGCTGCAAGGAGTAGCGACCCTTCCGACCCGAGCTGGGGATCGGACGGCCCCCCGAGCGATGAGCATAGGAGCGAAAGACTGATAAGAGAGGCGGGTGTAGGGGCTTTTGTTCTCTCCCCGCTCACGCATACCTAGGGTACTAAGTGCCCAACCCCCTGAGTCCAATGATGCTTCTCAATGAATCATAGTGCCACTCAACATCTGGCAATGAGCGGGCCAGGGGGAAATATTAAACAGCTCATCGATCTTGGGGGTTTCCAGCTCTCTGGACCGGAGTTCAGTTGGCCTAAAAAATCAAAAACCAGCCTCGGATGGAACAAATATTGTTGGAGGGCTCTCAGACTCCGCCAACCCAACGTCGACTCGCACCGAGGAAATTGGACCAAGCGAAGACTCCAACAAATTCCGATATCCTGGCTGTTGTAGAGTCTTCCGCAGCACTAGAGGCCGTGGTGTGCATAAGCAACAGGCCCATAAAAACTGGAATAACCAGAGACTGTTTGCAAACACCCAAAGCAAGAAAGCACAGTGAAGTGCTGAGGAGTCGGCTCTGCAGGCTCGCCAGGAAGAGCGCCTCGTCCTTGATGGGGAGAAGTTTATAAATAAATCTTTAACAACTTTCTTTCCTTATAGATCCCTAGAGTCGATTAAAGGCCAACGATGGAAGCAGGACTACAAGGAAAAAGTCCTCCAGACAATTTCTGAACTGGAATGCACTGATGCAGCCGAGTGCCAGGACGAAGACCAAGACTCCGAACACCAGGATTCCTCTCCTGACCTACTTTCGATGATTCTCGAACTGTTCCATAGCATGGAACCCCTAACAAGGATGGAGTTTCATGTTGATCAATTGGAGCGAATATGCTCGCTGCTGCCAAACCTAAGCATGATTTCCCAAGAACTCGAGATGAACCTACTTGCGGACGTTCCCACCACCCGTGAACGTCAGAGTACCCAGAACGCAACCACAAAATCGTACCCCTACCAGGCCCTAGGCTCGGCGTGCCGAGTATGCCACTACACAAAGGGCCTCTAAGAAAAGCCCTACAAACTGCCTTAAACTCGTCTTGAAGGGCAAATCCTTAATGGCAGTGCCGGATAAAGATTTAATGTCACGATTCTGGCAAATCACTATGACATCGAGGAGTAACGAATCTCCCTGCATAATATCCGCCAAAAAGACAATACCTGAGCTCTGGGGGGTAATCCAACCAGACGAGATCCGAGAGGCTTATCCGGACCTAACCACTAGCTCAGGTCCGGATGGCCTCACGTTCAGACAACTGCGGGTAGTCCCGATTCTTGGTAAGAATCTTCAACCTCTTTCTGATATGTGGAAGACTGCCCAAGCACCTCCTGCTGTCGAAGACGACCCTTAAGAAAAAGGATGGTGCAAAGGAACTGGGGGATTACAGACCGATAACCGTGTCATCCGTAATAACCCGAACTTTCCACAAGGTATTGGCCAGACGCCTTATGCGTCATGTCAAACTCGATAATAGACAAAGTGCGTTCATGCCAAGGGATGGCTGTAGCGAGCATATATTCCCTCTTGATCTAGTACTCAGATACCACCGTCAAATGTTAAACCGGTATACGTCGCACCATTCGATATCGCCAAAGCATTTGACTCCGTGTCTTATGCGGCGATAAAGAACGTAATCGAAACGATGGGGCTGCCTCGACCCATGATCGAATATATCATGGACGTACACCGGAGGAGCACGACCCAACTTACGTGTGGCAACTGGCTATCAGAAGATATTAATCCCACCTGCGAATAAAACAGGGCAATCCCCTGTCCCCAGTTATCTTTAACATGATAATAGATAATTTGCTTCGTCTTATTCCAGCGGACATATGTGTGGACATTAGAGGCAGACATTTGAATGCATTAGCGTATGCGAATGATTTGTTGTTAATAGACAGGACATCAGGCGGCCTCCAAACACTTATCGACGAAGCAACTCGCTTCCTGGCAAAGTGCGGACTGAACATCAACGCCACGAAGTCGTTTACAGTTGCCATAACTAATATCCCGCACATGAAGAAGTCGGTTGTGGACAGCCAAGCTCAATTTACCTGCGGCGGCCGCAAATTGCCCGCTCTTAAGCGGGACGACGAATGGTGATACTTGGGCGTCCCATTACGCCTGAGGGACGAACATGGCAAGAAATGCGGTGAGAAAGTGGCTTTGCCTCTCGCATGATACAGTCAAGGCATATTTTTATGCGAGTGCCAAGGATGGTGGATTATCCATACCTTCGGTTAAGTGGGCAGGTAGGCTGATGCCCGTGCGAAGGAGAGAGAGGCTAGAAAAACTAAATAAGGACGACCGGCCATCCGATCCTTTCCTCCTCCAGGAAATCCAGAGAGCCACACGGAGGCTCATAGAGATCAGAACAGCTTATGACTCTACTGCCAAGGTCAAAAATAGGTGGTCAGGCATACTCTACTCGTCAGTGGATGGTAGGAGTCTCAAGGATTCACGCAAGGTACCTCAACAGCACCAGTGGATCCAGGACGGAAGCAAATTCCTAGTGGCAAAGAATTCCTGAATGCTGCAAAGCTTAGGATCAAATGCGATGCCAACAAGATCCAGGACAGCTAGAGGCCGAATGAAGGATCGCTCGTGTCGAGGCGGATGTAATGCCGTCGAGACAATCAATCATATTGTGCAGCAGTGCAATAGAACACACAGGGTACGGATCAAGCGACACAACGCCATTATCACCTACATGAAGAGGGCGTTGTCCAAAGTATGCGATAAGGTTGAGGAGGAGCCTCATTTCATGACACCTGAAGGGCTGAGGAAACCAGAACTTATCGCGGTAAAAGGCTGTACAGCAGTTGTCTTGGATGCTCAAATTGTCGGCGATAATATGGAAATCAGAGCTCAGAACTCTTAGCACACGCGTGCTGATAGGTGGATTGAACGCATTTTGGCGATTTAATCGCACAACCACCATCCGGACAGGATCGGATAGCTTGAGAAGACGGACGCCGTGCGCTGGGTGCTGCCTGCCCTATAGGCATAATACAAGGTGGAGTTTTAATGGGTATGCCCTGTTGACGGGAGAGTCCCACACTACCGGACAATAACACAGTCCGGTGTGCGTAACGCATTTCTCCACCTTCCAAAAAAAAAAAGGATGCGCATCTTGCCTTAAGGTTATTCCGGATAGGACGCTCGAGGGCAATAAGAGACGGAGGCGGAGTGTAGAGCACAAGGCTATGGTGGAGCGCTATCTTGCTGAGGTGCGCTCCGCGCGCGCCGAAACTAAAAACATCCAACTGGACCCAAGGCAGAAGGCCTTTAAGCCGATTGATGGGTGTTCGGAGAACATCTTTCTGATGGATTTTATACTCCGATTCTCCAGGCAACACCACCAGCCACTGTTCATGGCATCCCTGGACATAGCCAAAGCATTCGACTCCGTCTCGCACCAGACCATTATGGATACCCTCCGATCAGCTGTGGTTCCTAGTTCAATGGTCGAGTATATTGCTACGACCTACGAACGATCGTCTACGCGAATCCATTGTGGAGATTGGGAATCCCATATGATTCACGCCACTTGTTCTCCAGGTTACCTCCGGAGATAGGAGTCCGAGTCGGTAACTCCATCATTAATGCAATGGGGTACGCGGACGATTTGGTTCTCTTTGCACTATCATCTGATGGTCTCCAGCAATTGCTCGACGTTTCTGCAAGTTATCTGCAGAAATGTGGTCTGTGCGTGAACTCGTCAAAATGCTTTACGGTGCCGCTGAAAACTGTCCCGAAGCAGAAGAAGTCCGTTATTGATGCGACCCAGTCATTTCGCTGCCTTGGGCGTCCAATCCCAGCACTTAAACGATCGGATGATTGGAAGTACTTAGGTGTTCCATTTACACCTGAGGGCCATCTAATAAGCAACCCACTCAACCGGGTGAAAGAAGACATCGGAGTCTTAACGACCTCTTAAACTGCAACAGCGGCTGTTCACCTTGAGAACAGTGGTACTTCCAGCACTGTATCATTTGTTAGTGCTGGGATCGACGAAGATCAGTTTGCTTAATAAGCTGGACGCTACGGTGCGGGGAGCAGTTAGGAAATGGCTGCATTTGCCGCACGATGTCCCAAATGCATATTTCCATGCTGACGTGAAGAATGGTGGCCTTTCAATACCATCCTTGCGTTGGATATTCCCGGACGCACGAACAGCATCAGTCATTACGCTATAACATCGGCAATGAGGGGATTAGGACTGCCGGAGCTCTTCGTGCGATACATAACATCAACGTACCACACTAGCCGAACTGTACTGCAGGTCCATGGGCAAACATCACGCCCGATCGAGGTTAAGAGGGGCGTACGACAGAGTGACCACCTGTCATTGCTACTGTTCTCGATCGTCATGGACCAGGTAATAAGATCTTTACCTGGAGAAATCGGCTACACGCTCCGGGCGCAGAGGGTCAACGCGCTGGCAAACGCGGACGACATCTTGTTCGCATCCTCCACTGCCGGTATGCAAAGCGTGCTTCGGATGGCTGAGGAAGAGGCCCGTAAATACGGATTGGAGTTTAACTCCAACAAGTGTCTGGCCATGTCTATCCAGATTGCTGGTAAGGAGAAGAAATATAAAGTTCTCTCCTCCAGCAGGTTTAAAGTCAACGGTCGGCTTATAAAACAACTTGGGCCGACTGAAGGCTTCCGATACCTTGGCATCAAGATCTCGCCGTTAGGTGTCGAGAAACCTGGAGGCAGGCTGGACAAAGAGTTGGCCAATATCACTAAAGCGCCACTCAAGCCTCAGCAGAGCCTTAAGATCTTGCGCTGCTTCCTCGTACCGCGTTTCTACCTCCACCTTGTACTAATAAGGTGTCCGCTTAAGACCTTGAGGGCACTAGGCAAGCAAACGCGGTTGGCCATCCGGAGATGGTTGCGACTGCCCAAGGATGTACCTCTTGGGTACTTTCACGCCGGCTGCAAGGAGGGTGGACTTGGCATCCCCGCGTTTCGAACATCGATTCCGGGGATGATCCACGCCAGACTTTCATCGATGGCGAAGTCCACCTGTGCAGCTGCAAGAGACGCATCCCTACAGCCGACAGTATTAGCGGCGTTCCGACGGGCGGAATGTGCCCTGACCATTCAAGGGAAGGAGCTACTTCGTCCGGAGGATCGCACGAGATACTGGGCGTCTCTACTCCATCAGTCCATCGATCAGTCAGGGCGAACTGATTGAATCGTGGCTTTCAGGCATGGAGAGGTCAAAGTCATAGACAGCCAAGTCGTCAGCGGTGCGGCCTAACTTCATGATGCATATGCGAGAAAAGTCGCGAAATACGACACTCCGCAGCTTAAGCATCGCGTCGCCCAGGAACGTGATGTATTGGTGGAAAACGTCAAGGTAACATCGGTTACCGTTTCCTGGCGCGGCGTGTGGTCGTCGCTGTCGGCTGAAGCAATCTCCACACTGGGACTCAGAGGGCTCCTAAAGGCCATCACGACAAGGGTCCTCCAAGGATCGCATACCAATTGGACGCACTGGAACAAGATGACCAATACAAGATGGTCATCCGGGCAGAAGAGAAGGCGTTGATAGGCGATACATAACATCAACGAGAGGTATGCGAGATAGGCGCCCGTCCGATGGCATCTGTTATGGGTAACCTGCGCCCTAACATCAAATTCGGCTGCAGAAAATAAAGCTGTCCTCCACCATAACATCTGATGTGAGAAGAGATAGGTTTTTAGTGGGTATAAATGAGTCCCACACTACCACCATGGACGCCACTTGTGGTGTCTATAAAAGACTTTCCTATCTATAAAAAAAAAAATTTAATCCGCAAGAACGTTAACACGTTGACTGCCACGCGTGTTTACAACAAAATCCCCGTCAGGCCACCCGTGCCACTGTAAGATGCGTGCTCTACTACCGCATGTCTGTTTACATTTCTTTCGGTACTCTCACCCCGATATCTATTACGATCCTCATTTATCACGTTATTACTCTGCACGAGCAGTTGTAATCTTTGCCGTGTACTGAGTAGTACAACTAATATCTCTGCCCATAATTTTTCAATAGTGAAGAGAAAGATGAAAAAGTCAGTGTGCAGTGATTCATATCGCAGTGAAAGGAAGACTAGTCACGCTAGTTGCTCAAATTCGGATAGCAGCGATGAGGAAGTGATCAGATTGCCCAAAAAAAGAAAAGTAAATCGTATCATATCATCAGATTCTGATACGGATACGGATAAATGCAATCTTAGTGATAATGAATATTATGAAGATACTATTGACGAGATGTTACGAGATTTGGTCGTGGAAGAAGAAAGCAACGTTGATGATACTGAGGAAGCTCCAGTTCAACAAAGTGAATGGAGTGAATTTAGTGGTCGGCAAAAATCAATTTCTTTTCAAGAAACAGGCGGTCTGAATAAGCAATTACCTGACGATATAAATCCGTATGATGTGTTTACGTTGTTCGTCGATGACGAAATCATAAACTTGCTGGTATTAGAAACTAATAGATATGCACAACAAAAACTAAATGAATCGAGGCTGACTCCAGGTTCACGAATGCATAAATGGAAACCAACAAATCCTGAAGAAATAAAACAATTTTTGGGATTATTGTTGTGGATGGGACTTGTAAAAGTGAGCCCAATAGCCAATTATTGGGCCAAAAACGAATTGTACAATTTCCGGCTACCGCGTCAAATTATGTCACGAAACAGATTTGAACTATTATTGTGCAATTTTCATTTTGTCGATAATATGTCCATTGCCCGTGATGATCGGCTTGGTAAAATACTTCCATTTTTTAACAAATTGGTAGGAAAGTATCAGGAAGCTTACACGCCTGGAGAAGACATTGTTATCGATGAAACGTTAATTCCATGGCGTGGAAGACTCATTTTCAAGCAATACATTCCAAATAAAGCGCACAAGTACGGAATCAAGTTATTCAAATTATGTTCAAGCGAAGGATACACATGGGCAATGAAAATGTATTCTGGTAAATCAGCGGAAGGTATTAGAGAAACCGGATTGGCACACAATGTGTGTCTACAACTGGCAGAGAAACTTTTCGATCAAGGAAGAACATTGTATATTGACAATTTTTATACAAGTTATGAGTTAGCTATATCATGCCTAAGACGCAAGACTCATGTAGTTGGAACACTTAGACATAACAAGAAATCTATACCAAAAGATGTTCTTAATTGCAAACTAAGAAGGGGAGAAATGGTAGCTAAAGAGGATGATAACGGGATTGTGATACTCAAATGGAGAGACACACGTGACGTGAGAATATTATCTACGAAACACGCTCCTATCATGACACAAAGCACGAAAAACATTCATGCTGCTTCTTCAAGCCAGCAGCCATCCGCAAGACTCAAACCTCTGGCCGTCCTCGAATATAATAAGGGTAAATGTGGTATAGATTATTCAGACCAAATGGTTTCCTATGCTTCGACGATGAGGAAAGGAATCAAGTGGTATAGGAAGCTTGGTGTTGAACTTCTACTGGGGACGTCAATTGTAAACGCTTTGGTCGTTTACAAAATTGCGACAAAGAAAACTGTAAATATTAGACGATTCAGAGAACTGATTGCTGCAAAGTTACTAGGACTGAGTGAAGATTTAACACTGCCTTCTGTTCGACGAAATACGCATTGCATCGCCGTTCGCAGAAATAATTTGAGGAAAAGCCTTAGACGCGCATGCAAGCGGTGTTACGCAAATAAAAGAGATGAACTGGAACGATCAAAGGCACGAGCAAATCTCAGAAAACCCACTACTTTTTGTCCAAGCTGCCCTGGTCAACCGCAACTTTGCAGTGAATGCTTCAATATTTTGCACTGTAAATAATTTTGTTAATAAACGATTTTTAAAAAAATTCAACAGTATTATTATCTCCTGTCATATATTTATCTAAATATGTTCGGAAATCCTTTGGAAGGAGTCACCCGACGTGGCCTGATGAGAACTCTTGCTGTCACCCGAATACGGGTGACGTGGCCTGATGAGAACTTTTGCTGTCACCCGAATACGGGTGACACGGCAGTTAACGTGTTAAGCCTCTATATATGGCCTCTCTAGACGTCGCCAAGGCCTTCGATTCGGTGACGCACGCATCAATTATGGACGCACTGCGGTCATCTGGTGCTCCAGAGTTGATGGTGAGATACTTGGCGGGGACCTATGAACAGTCGCCCATGCGATTGCGTTGCGAGCAGTGGGAGTCTCCCCTGATTCATCCCTCTTGCGGGGTGAAGCAGGGGGATCCTTTGTCACCCATCTGCTTCAACATAGTTATGGACCGCCTCCTGTCAAGACTTCCACATGAAGACGGGATCAGGGTGGGCGGTTCAGTGTTAAATGCAGCCTGCTTCACTGACGACTTGGTCCTTTTCGCCATAACACCTGTGGGTCTGCAGGCGATGATTGATATCACCGCCGAATACCTGCAGAGTTGTGGCCTTTCCGTCAACTCAGCCAAGTGCTTCACCTTTGCGTTGAAGAATGTCCCGCATCAAAAGAAATCCGTGGTGGACGCGGGGGAGACGTTTCGATGTCTCGGCGCGCCATTGCCAGCACTCAGGAGATCCGATGAATGGAAATACTTGGACGTCCCTTTTACACCTGAGGGGCGTATGATGAGTCGTCCATTGGACAGGCTCAAAGAAGATCTCAGCACCCTCTCTGCTGCACCATTAAAACCGCAGCAGAGGCTATTTGTCCTGCGAACTGTGATGCTGCCAAGCCTCCATCACCTCCTGGTGCTGGGTCAAACAAACATTAGTTTGTTGAACAAAATGGATCGGGCAATAAGATCTTTCGCCCACAAATGGTTAGCGCTTCCCCATGACGTTCCCACGGGATACTTCCACGCCGATGCCAAGGATGGGGGGCTATCACTCACGTCTTATCGTTGGGTGGTGCCTCTACACCGTCGGAGCCGACTCCTGAGACTGCTTGGCGGCGCTGAGCCTCCTGAAGCGATGAAGGCATTCATCGATAGGGAGATCAAGCGTGCCGAGCTCCGTCTCAGGGACGGCTCCCAAATCATTACCACCTTGGACGAATGTAAGAGGCGTTTTGCAGCGCTCCTGCACAAGTCCAATGACGGTGCTCCTCTGATTGGCTCCAATCGTGTCCCAGAGCAACATCGGTGGGTCACCGACGGAAACCTCTTTTTATCTGGGCGAGACTTTATTAATAACGTCAAGCTCAGAATCAATGCCATACCTTTAAGATCTCGAATGGCAAGGGGTCGAGTCGGTGATACTCATTGTCGGGCTGGCTGCGGACATGCTGAAACGCTACAGCATGTACTCCAGACGTGCGAGAGGACGCATGGTGCGCGCATCAAGCGCCATAACGCCTGCCTCGATTATCTGTCCAAGCGCGTGAGCAGAAACTACGTGATCTCTAAAGAACCTCACTTTTCGACACCTGAGGGTTTAAGAAAGCCGGATCTGATTGTCAAGCGCGATGGCAAAGCTATTGTCATCGACGCCACAATAGCCGGTGAACGTGCCAATCTCGACCTGGCGCACAAGGCGAAGATCACGAAGTATAAAGGCCTCGCGGGACAGGTCATGTCGAGGTATGATGTTAAAAGTGTCGTCTTTACATCTATGACACTGTCCTCTCGCGGTGTTTGGATCCCGGCGTCGTTCGACCATCTACACTCCTTGGGTCTTCTGGGAAAGGACGACGCGAAGGTAATATCTACGCGGATATTGGTGGGTGGACTGGCTATCTTGTCCACCTTCCATAGCACGACCGCAGTAAGCCGCCGCCCCTGAGGGCCTGGGCGTGCTGCTGGATTCAAAATTGTCGCTGCCGCCTGGCGTAATCAGGCATAATGTTGAGGGGTTTTAGTGGGTAGGCTTGCTAGTCAATGCTGGTGTGCGTAACTGCATTTTCCCCTCTTAAAAAAAAAAAAAAATCTCTCCCTGGACGTCGCAAAGGCCTTCGACTCTGTGTCGCATCAAGCAATCCTGGATACTCTACGAACAGCTGGAGTTCCAGGATTGATGGTCGAGTATATAGCGGAGACCTACAGGCTGTCATCCACGCGGCTTCAATCTGAAGGATGGCTCTCCCACGCTATCCACCCAACATGTGGTGTGAAGCAGGGAGATCCGCTGTCCCCAGTTATATTCAATATGATCATCGACTGCCTGTTCGCCAGCCTCCCCAAGGAGATCGGAGTACGAATAGGTGGTTCGGTGATCAACTCCATCGCCTATGCGGATGACATAGCCTTATTCGCCCTGACACCTGAAGGTCTCCAAAGTATGCTCGACACTGCTGTGATATTTTTACGGGAGTGTGGCCTCAATGTCAATGCGACGAAGTGCTTCATGGTGGCGCTCAAGACGGTCGCGGGGCAAAAGAAAACCGTCATCGATGCGGGAGTGTCCTTCAGCTGCTCCGGTACTAAGATCCCGGCACTTAAACGAACAGACGACTGGAGGTACTTGGGTGTCCCATTTACTTCTGAGGGTCGAATCATGTCTGACCCTCTGGATCGCCTTAAGCGTGACATTAACACCTTGTCACGGGCACCCTTGAAACCCCAACAACGTCTGTTCACGTTGCGCACGGTGGTAATTCCATCTCAATACCACCTGCTAGTACTGGGATCTACCAATATCAGCAAGTTAAACAAGCTTGACGTAGTAGTACGACAGGCGTCAAGAAAGTGGCTGGACCTCCCGCATGATATCCCCAACTCGTACTTCCATTGTGATGTCAGTGAGGGTGGGCTGTCAATCCCATCTTTACGTTGGACTGTGCCGATTCAGCGATATAATCGCCTGGGTGCCCTTAGACTCCTTGAGGATACTGAGGGACCCCCGGCGATGAAGCGCTTCCTTGATCTAGAGCTAAAGCGCGCACATCTGCGCCTTAATGACCACGGCAGGGCTATCGATACCCTCGCCAGGTACAAGGAGCGCTTCGCCAGATTGCTGCACCAATCCAGCGATGGCCGCCCTCTAGAAAGATCCCGTGACGTGATGCGGTAGCACCACTGGGTCACGGATGGAAACCTCTTTGTGTCCGGACGTGATTACATTCACATGAACAAACTCCGGATCAATGCCATTCCGATCCGATCTAGGATGGCAAGAGGTAGAGTCCGTGATCGACAGTGCCGCGCTGGCTGCAGCGCAGCTAAAACCCTTCAGCACGTGTTGCAGCAGTGCCACCGCACGCACGACGCGCGGATCCGGCATCACAATGCGTGCCTGGAGCACCTGCTCCGTCGTCGGCAGGCTGATGGGATGGACGAGGTCCAGCCGCATTTTAAGACGCATTCTGGCGTCCTTAAGCCTGACGCCGTGATCCGTACCGGCAGCCACGCTTTGGTTGTCGATGCCCAGATCGTTGGCGAGCGGGTCAATCAGCAGCTCATCGGTCCAAAATTGCCAAGTACGCTTCTCTCGAGAGTAATATTAAAGCAAAATACTCTGTAAAAAGAGTGCTTTTTACATCCTTGACACTTTCATCGAGAGGAGTGTGGTCTAAACAATCGTATGAGGGCTTGGTCGGGAATCGCGTAATAAAATCCTCGGACGCGAAGATAATATCGACGGGTGCCCTGATAGGAGGATTGCACGCAATAAACATCTTTAACCGGCGAACATGCGTTGGGCGGCGCACGGCGGCGTAGGACTCGACTCGCCTCCAGTTTTTCACTGTGCTACCTGCAGTTATTCAGGTACAAAGCGAGGTGGATGTTTAGTGGGTATGCCCTGTGAACGGGTGAGTCCCACACTACCGGACAACAACACCAGTCCGTGTGTGCGTAATGCATTCCTCCTGCAAAAAAAAAAACAAAAAAAAAAAAAAACTAATACCCCCTTAAGGGATCATAGTTACACGGGGCGGTGATGCGCAATACAGACCTCTTGTTAGGTCCGTTAGCCTCTCCCGCTCAAGTCTGCCCCACCTCCTTGTGGTTCCCGCTGGTCTTGCAAACGGGGTTAAGACGACGCAGGCACCAGGGCCGACCACCCTGGTGCTGAGGTGTATAATGGTCACAGACACCGACCAGGAAGCCTCGGATGAGGGAACCGCATCAGGCCCCGTGCGTTCGCTCAGGCCAAGAAGGCCTCGACAGGGGGCCAATGATGACAACTCGGCGATGTCCCCGGACTTGAATTTAGTTTTGACCCCCTTCCAGCCTCGTTCTTGCTCTGTGTGCGCAGAGGCTGGGAGGGGAAGGATTTATTTTCTGCGGCTTGCCGATGAGCTCCGTCACTACCAAGAGGCGCACCAGCGGAGCTCTCTGAAATTCCGATGTAGCAATTGCTACAAGGAATTCAGCAAACGGCATGCCGCAGACTGTTATCGGCCCAAGTGCTCAGGTGTTCCGCCAGCAGAGGAGGGTCTGCAGTGCGGCCTCTGCGAACACAGATTCCTCACGCAGAGGGGCTTGAGCCAGCACCTGAGGCACCGTCATCCGGCTGCGAGCAACGAGTCGCGGCGTCTCGCAGCCGAGGTCCCGAAGGGCCCTCGCAAGCCTCCTCCTCACAAAGCGTGGACTGAGGAGGAGGAAAGGCTTTTGGCTGAACTAGAGATACAGTTCAAGGATGAAAAATTTATAGCCAAAGCCATTGCGGGTGTCCTTAAAACGAAAAATGACAAAAAAAAACGGGACAAAAGGGCCGATGTTCGCCGCAAGATGAGGAGACAGGGATCCCATCTTGCGGCTCAGCCTGCCAGCCCAGTGCATAATCGGGAGAGTAGCGAACTGGACAGCGAGCGGGCTGACTCTTCCGATTATCCTCCCATACCGTCTGCCGTGGAGTTCCCGGCAGAGGTGGTGGGTGACCCTCCGAGTGCCGAAAGGAACGATGAGTTCCAACAATGGGCGGAGGGGGTTATCGTCGATGCCCTTACACACATCGACGATGAACCCCCAGCACTCGGAGGGTTCGTCCACGAAGTTGACGTCCACCTGCACGTTGCCCGTTCGGGCGCCGGTGCAGTTACACAGGATGACATCGATGCAGTTTACGAACTGTTGATGTCGTCCTTGCCGGCGTCCGATGAGCGACGCGGGAGGACGAAAAGGAAAGGATCGGGCAAGAGGGCTTACCGGCGGTACCTCTTTGCCAAAACCCAGGACCTTTATAACAAAAATCCAGGCCTCCTTGCCAAATATGTCCGTAATGGTACTGACCATTGGGTCCAAGGGGAATTTCCCCTTGAAGTCGAAGACATCCGATGTACGAAACGTTATGGAACACTAAGCCGGTCGTACATCTGCCCGACTTGGGTGATATGGAGGATGCCCTACCCCTCAGCGACCTTCTCACACCGATCACCACCTCAGATGTGAGAGGTCGGATCACCCGGACACGAATGGACACTGCTCCTGGCCTCGACGGGATTCGAAAAAGTCAACTATGGTCCCGTGGAGCAGTAAATTCCCTCCGGAAGCTGTATAGCCTCTTAATGGTAACTGGGCTGCAGCCTTCTCCATGGAGGAAGAACCGCACCATTTTAAATCCCTAAGGAGGGGACGGATGCACACTAGTGCCAAAATTATCGTCCCCTCACTATAAGTCCGTTGCTGTCTCGATCGTACTGGGGGATAATCGACACCAAACTTAGGGTAAAGGTGCGAGGCACCCCTCGTCAGAAGGGCTTTACGTCGGGGAGACGGTGCTACATTAATGTGCACATCCTGGCCGAAATCCTTGCACATAGCAAGGAGCAAGGAGGCCTGGTCGCAGTGCATTAGGACATTTCCAAAGCGTTCGCCACCGTCCCACACGATGTCTTGGGACCTGCACTGCGAAGAAAAGGGGTACACGGGCACGTGGTACAGCTCGTGTGCCGGGCATATGAGGATGTGCACACAAATATCCAATATGGTGGGACAACTATCCCAGTCCACCTCCAACGCGGGGTAAAGCAGGGGGACCCTCTGTCCCCCTTGCTGTTCAATATTATAATGAAGCCACTCCTCCTCGCGTTGGAGAAACAGCCTGGATACAGGAATACAGAGGAACAAGGTGTATCCTGAATGGCCTTCGCGGATGACCTGATACTGGACGCCCGCAATGTACCACAGGCCAGGAACCTTTTGAACATAACTGAGACATACCTTACCGCCCTTGGTATGTCTATTTCGGCACCCAAATGCGCAGCCTTCCAAGTGGTGCCGACAAAGGGTTCCTACTTCGTCAAAGATCCTGGGCTATTTTTCAGTGGTGGAGAGCGTGTCCCGTATGCGAGTGCGGAGACGCGAATCAGATATTTAGGGATAGCCTTTATTCCCTGGACTGGGATAGACTTCGGCGACCTCCGCGCCGAGGTAGGTAACGCCATTAAGCGTGTCAAGAGGCTGGCGTTAAAGCCCCACCAAAAAATTAACTTACTCTCCACCCACCTAGTCCCTCGCTATCTTTACCGGTTAATCACCAGAGTGGCGCCGGTAAAGATGCTTAGACTCCTTGACGGGGACCTTCGGGGAGCCGTCAAGGACATTCTACATTTGCCCGCATCAGCCTCTAACGGACTAATGTATGTGGGCAAACGGAATGGGGGACTAGGATTCCCGAAGCTGGAGATTATATGCGTCAGCTCCAGCTTAAAGTCAGGATTATCATTCCTCAATAAACCTAACCCTGCCATACAAGCTCTCGTGCGGGCAACCGGTCTCGAAGCCAAGCTCCGAAGTCAGGCAAGAGCGGCCCGACTTAATTGGCCGGTTGCGTCGGTCAAACATGTCGACAAATGGAAGGCAGACGCAAAAAAGCGAGAGCTACAACTGTGGGGGGAGTGTACCGCTCAAGGGAAGGCGGTACACAACTATAAGAACGACCGCATTGGTAATGCGTGGCTCTACAATCCAACCCTATTGAAACCGTCACGATTTTTAACAGCCCTGCGACTCCGGACCGACACCGCAGGGAATAGGGTTGCGATTAATAGAGCCACCCCCCTGCCGGTCGCTGTGCTGTAAATGCCGGGGAATGCCTGAGACCCTGGCGCACATCCTCGGCCAGTGCACGCACACCAAGGCACAGCGTATCCGCCGCCATGACGATATAGTCGACCTGGTCATGGCGGAGATTCCCAAAAGAAACAAAGAGGCAGTAGTGATAAAGGAGCCAAAATAGAAAATAACGGGGTGGCTCTCAAACTGGATCTGGTTGTAAAAAGCCAGGGAAGGGTCTTCGTGGTCGACGTAACAGTCCGCCACGAGGATGGGAGCTACCTCGAAAATGGCAGGCGGGAAAAGATCGAAAAATACTCACCACTACTGCCCACCCTCAAGGGTAAGATGGGAACATCGATCGGTGATGTGCTCCCTATAGTAATAGGGGCGCGGGGAGCACTCCCGAAAACGACAATCGAGGCCCTGCAGCGACTCAATATAAAAAACAGAAAGACTCTTCTGACGATGTCGCTGCTCATCCTCCGGTCCTCGATTGAGATCTACAATAGTTTTTTAGATTACGATGTACCCAGGCGTGTTCGTAGGCTCCGCGAACCGCCATAATGGGTGACACTCTGCAGTACCTCAGAGGTAGCAAGAGAAACGAATACACTTTTTTAATTCATATTTATATATTTACATATTAATTTATTTAGTTATTTATTTACTTATTTATTTAAGTATTTATTTATCTATTTATGTAAAAGAATGATCCGGAGTGATGCTTATTTTATTGTTTTATATGTGATAACGATTTTATATACTGACTTTGTTTACCTTAATTTTACTTATTTATTTATTTATATATTTATTTATTGACTACATATTTTATCTTTTTTTAACGTATAAACCTTTTATTTATTTTTTAATTTTAAACCAAGGACAAACATTATTCTAGGCTCATTTTTAACTTATAAAATTTTATAAATTTTAATTATGTATTAGTTCTTCTTCCCCGGAAGAAGAACATATAACGATATACTGCTGCTACCTGCTGAGAGGTGTCACCCATCGGGTGATGTGGCCCTTTGCACCCATCACCCGACTGGGGCGCATATACGTTTTAGTATGTGCGCCTCACCGGATACATGTTGATATATGTTTATTAGTGTAGAGCGTCCTATTTATTAAATTTCTAGTTATAAGGCATTTGTTGGGGGTGCGCGTGCGAGGAGTAACCAGATTCATAGTGATGCCAAAAAAAAAAAAAAAAATTGGTCATACCGCCCGCACCCCGTTGTTACGGCTGCCACCTGGCCTTCAGGTGTAAGTATACCGGAAGGTATAAAATAGGCAGGGCAGCGATAGTGCACGCTGTTGGGGAGCTGAGCTATAGGGCCTTTGGCCCTATGGACGGACTTGCATCAATGACTGGACCCACGAACGTACGTGACGCAGACAGACGAACAGACCTGTCTGCCGTCTCCGTGGCGATGCTCGTCCTGGAATGATGAGAGAGAAGGTACCTAGTGCCTACATTATATGATATAATTTGTATATCATATATATATATGAGACAAACGGCCCATAACAACGGGGCCGTTATGCCTTTTGAGAAAA
Organism: Lasioglossum baleicum; assembly: GCF_051020765.1. Lineage (NCBI taxonomy): Eukaryota > Metazoa > Arthropoda > Insecta > Hymenoptera > Halictidae > Lasioglossum > Lasioglossum baleicum. The sequence goes on from NW_027470575.1 coordinate 18,820, forward strand.
TAAAAACAAGAAGTGTTGGAAGTTGTGCTGTGTGGTGGTCGCGAAAGCGATATGCCGCTGGTGTTCGTCGAGCGGTGTTCGTGGAAGCGATACGCCGCCAGCACAAGCCATAGGCTCATGGCCAAGCGATACGCCGCCAAGGCTAGGAAGAGGGAAGGCGGGTAACGCTGAACCCCAATGAGGAACGCGATACGTCGCTAATACTCAGAGGGGAAAAGCAATACGCCGCCGGATCTCGGACGGGTCGCGGGTATCGCAGAAGCCATATAAAACAAAGGTCGAAGTATGTATATCGAATAGAGAGGTCCAGGTCGAGATAGCCCGGTGACTGCAGGCGGGATGACTTCTCGATGGATAAACGTTGACGACTTGGCTTGTATTTGGACACGAGTTGGAAACGATTGGGCTTAGGTATATGTAAGTACCTCTAAAAATCTTAGTTACGGATAGGACAAACAGAGTAGTAGAAGCCTCGGACGCAGGGGACTCTGGCCCTGGGTCCCCTGTGGCGGACTTGTCCGCTTCTGGTAGTAGGGCTACTGTTGTCGACCCTGGCTTGTCCCCGGATAATGGTAACGATTTATATATGGATCTTCCCCTTACTGGGCAAATCCAATGCAAAGCATGTACAGGGAACCCTAAAGGATTCTTGCGGAAAGGGCAATGGGCTGACCACATGAAGTTGGCCCACCCCGCCCGCAAGATTTGGTGGAGATGTGCCGACTGTAGAAAATCTTTTGATAAACTACATGGCTGGAAATGCCATATACCAAAATGCAAAGTCCGGACATCTCCACCCGAAGAGAAAAGGTTCAAATGTGAACACTGTGAGGGTTCATACCAAACTAAAATTGGACTCTCACAGCATGAAAGACATGCCCATCCTGAGGCCAGAAACATAAAACGCAAAATTGAAGCCGGCCTCAGGAGGGCCCCAACAATAAGGGAATCACAGACATGGACTGAGGAGGAAACAATCCTCCTCAGGGAATTAAATGAAAAGTACAAACATGAAAGATTTCCAAACGTTAAAATAAGGGAGTTCCTCCCCAACAAAACATTAAAGCAAATAAGTGACAAAAGGAGATTATTGATATTGCCCAGTGGTAAGGGGAAGGAGCAACAGCAATGTACTGAGGAACCCGTCATAGAGATGGGTTCCCCAGAAGTTTTATTATTATCGGCGCCAAGTGCGCCTGAAGAGGTCCTCCCTGAGCCTCCAGAAGACGTAAGCTGGAAAGGAGCGCTCAGGGAGAACATACAGGCCGGAAGGCTGGATAGTAAAAATAAATTTTATCAAATCGAGAATTTGATAATTAAGTCGGCCTCTAAGAATGAGGTCGACTCAGAAACGATAGATGGAATACTGGTACAAATAGTGGGCAAATTAACCGAAGGCACTGCCGAAGTAGCCGGCAGAAAGAATGAGACGAGGTCCAAAAAGGACCCGAAACGAAAAGCGAGCGACCGCACTCGCTTTGCCAAGTACCAGTATTCCAGATATCAGGATATGTACAACAAATGCCCTCGTAAATTAATTGACATGGCGGTGGCGGGTGTAGGACTGGATACCAGGAAACAAGTCAAGTTTCCAGAGAAAGCAGATATAGAACAATTATACCGAGACCTGTGGGGACAAAAAGGAGCGACCACAGGTCTCCCAAGACTCGGAAGGGGCCCGAGTACACCTACGCCCGCCCATGACATTCTAAAGCCCATCTCAATGGAGGAGCTGATTATCAAAATGAAAAAGATTAAAACAAATACAGCCCCTGGCATCGACGGCGTCGGGAAGCCACATTTCCGCCAAGCTGGTTTCCTGCACCTGCTGTCAAAATTTTATAACCTTTTAATGTTCAGAAGATATTATCCGGCTCCTTGGCATCTAAACAGAACCACCTCTAATCCCAAAACCAGGGAAGAGCACAGAGGACGCCAAGAATTGGAGACCCATTACGATAGGGTCACTAATGAGCCGGATATATTCGGCGATGTTGGACAGCAGGCTGCGGGAAGTAATTACAATAAGCACCCGTCAAAACGGTTTCACCAAAGAAGATGGGTGCAAACATAACATAACAATTTTACAAAAAGCTTTAGAGGAGATGAAAGCAAGGTGGGGTAGCGTCGTGACGATCGTCGATGTCACCAAGGCGTTTGATACGGTCCCTCACTCATCCATTGAGGATGGGCTGAGAAGGAAAGGAGTACCGACAGCCGTCACACAGTACATGGCCTCTATGTACGACGGCTGTCGAACAAAAATTAAGATCGGGCAAGCGGATATTGAGGTTGAGATCAAAAGGAGTGTCAAACAGGGAGACCCGTTATCACCCCTGATCTTCAACCTCACGCTTGACCCGGTAATGAAAGAACAGGACGAGACGACGGAGGGCAGCAGCCTGGGAGGCGAAAGAGTCTCCGTGTTGGCGTTTGCGGACGACCTGGTGCTGCTGGGCAGGAACAGCGAGGTGGCTGCCCGGCAAGTTCAGATACTGAATAAGTATCTGAATGAGCTGGGTATGTCTATCCAAGCTGACAAATGCTCGACGTTCCAGGTCGTCCATAAAAACAAAACTTGGCACTTGAAGGACCCGCAAATTAAAATAAACGACACTGCTTTGCCATATGCGGGTCCGGAAGAAACATTTAAATATCTTGGAATCAATGTCAGTCCCTGGCGAGGTCTGCAACTTTTCGATATTAGTAAAGTTACGGAGGCTGCTGCAAACATCCTCAGGATGAAGCTAAAGCCGCACCAGAAAGTTAACCTGATTAGAACCCACCTGCTGCCAAAGTACATACACGAAATGGTGGCCAGCCCGCCGCCAATAAAGACACTTGAGGCCTTAGACAAAGAAATTAAAGGAATAATAAAGGAGGCCTTACATTTACATAAGACGACCACTGACGGAGTAATTTACTCCGATAAGGCACACAGCGGGCTGGGTATCTAAAACATTAAAGACATAATCCGGATCGCCACACTACGAAGCGGCGCTAGCATGCTTCGTAGCGAAGACATGGCGGTCCGGGAAGCATATAAGGCGCAGGAAGATGTTATAAGGAAATATGCGGCTTCCCTGGGGATGGGGTGACCTGCCTCCGATAAAGAAATTGAGAGTAAACGGGCAGACTTACGTCGGGGACACGCCGACAGATGGGAGGCTCGAGTCTCCCAGGGACAGGGCATCAAATGTTTTAAATATGACAAGTATGGGAATGCTTGGCTCAAATGCCCATACTTGTTAAAGCCATCCAGATACATCGATGCCCTAAAACTTAGAACCAATACATATGGCACCAAGGTTGCCCTGAAAAGAGCAAACCAAGCGACCGATGTGATATGTAGAAGGTGCAGGGGCCAAGTAGAAACCTTAGGGCACATACTTGGCAACTGCATCTTCACCAAAAATGCCCGCATTCGGCGGCACAAAGATACTGTTAACTATATAGAAAGCAAAATTGCAAAAGGACAAGCGGTCTTCAAGGAGCCGTCCATTAATGTGATCGGCGACCTTAAGAAGCCTGATCTGGTTATCAACGACCAGGAAAAGCTTAGGGTCGTCGATGTCACAGTAAGGTACGAAGATGTGGACGGCTTCAGGAAAGCTTTTAAAGAGAAAATAGAAAAATACAAAGAGACCGCGATGTACCTCAGATCGCGACTTAACACTAATAGATCTGAGGTGCTGCCGATTGTAGTTGGCAGTAGGGGTGCAATCCCACTTTCTACTGCCAAAAACCTCAAAGCTCTGGGACTTGGTGCCGCAGTCATTACAACTATCTCTTTGATGGCCCTCCGATCGTCGATCGAGATCGCAAATAAGTTTATCGACTACGACTACATTTTGTAGTCGTTATATATGCAAATGAATATTTTATTTATTTATTTATTATTTTCTCTTACAGGTTGACTGCCTTCGGGCTATGATTTTAATACATTGACCAGGCCCTACGGGCCAGTGCATGAATTTGAAATTGACTGCCTTCGGGCTGATACGACAAAGCTATTATATATAAATGACCAAGCCCTATGGGCTAGTGCATGGATTGTAACCAACTCTGACATAGCCGTATGGCTAAGCCAATTCTAAAGATCGACACAGCTTTACAGCCAAGAAGACTTTTATATAAGGACGAAGCAGCTGCCAGCTGAATGATCACCTAGCCCACCTGGCAATCTACACCAAGCGGTGCGGGTCCTCGCTACGCTATTGCGTAGTCGGGCGCGGAGCGGGATCTGGATTTACAGAGACCGGGACGACACCTTCGCGAGGTTTTCCCTGACAACGCACAACGTAGTGCGGCTAAGATCGCCTCCCGCAAGGGCCCCGTTTCTAAGTTTTCCAATTTCGCGGGCAGATCCTTTGGCAGCATCGCTAGAAAGTAGGCCCGACAGTTCATTCATTTTGTTATTGTTATTACCCAACGTGAGGGTTTAAGTCACGGAAGTCTACCGGCACTCCCTCTGAGTGTCGGTACAGGATTAGCTATGGTTAAAGTACGTAGCCACCTCCTCGTTGGTCCCGTTGGAAAGTTTTATATATATCATATAGACACAAGATAACGGCCCATAATAACGGGGCCGTTATGCCTTAATGAAAAATTAACAAGAAGTGTTAGAAACCGTTGTGCTGCGCCGGTCGCGAAAGCGATACGCCGCCAGTACTCGCCATGCGGCAATTGCGAAAGCGATATGCCGCTGGTGTTTGTCAGGCGGCATTCGTGAAAGCGATACGCCGCTGGTACGTGCCATAGGCTGATGGCAAAGGCGATACGCCGTCAAGACGCGAAAAAGGAAGGGCGGTGTGTCGCCTGAGTCATAAGGAAAGGCAAGAAGTTTAATAATAAGAGATAACCCAGGTCGGGATAGCCCGGTGACTGCAGGCGGGATAGACTTTGGATCGATTATATGACGACCTGGCTACGTTTAATGGTACATGAGATGGATCTTTTTGGTGATAGGTATATGTAAGTACCTTTAGTTTATTAATTTATTAAATTGTATTATGTACAGTAGTACTGTGGATGAAGCCTCGGACGCAGGGGACTCTGGTCCGGGGTCTCCTGTGGCGGACTTGTCCGCTAGGGATAGTAGGGCCACTGATGACGAATTTGGCAAGTCTAAGGATGACGAGTTGGTTATTTATATGGACCTGCCCCTTAGTGGGCAGATAAAGTATGGGGCATGTGTCCGCAATCACAGGCGCTTCCTGCGGGAGAAGCAGTGGGCAGACCACATGAGTGTGTCCCACCCAGAATATAAAATTTGGTGGAGATGTGCACGATGCAGCAAGTCTTTCGAGAAATTGTACGGATGCAGGTGCCATCTCCCCAAATGTAAAGGAGAGTCAATAATAGAAAGTAGGGACCATAAATGTTCATCCTGCGGAAGCGCCTTCAAATCCAAAAGCGGATTATCACTACATGAAAGGCACATGCATCCCGCACTTAGAAACGATAAGCGGGCAGAAAGTGCCAAACCGAAACGTTTGGGAACCGATCAACCGTGTGGACGGTTGAGGAGGTAGAACTCCTCATCCAATTAAACGAAAGATTTAAGAATGATAGGTTCCCCAACGTAAAAATCAGAGAATTTATAATCAATAAAACGCTAAAGCAAATTAGCGATAAAAGAAGGACTCTGCCCACTAAGGGGGAGGATGATACTGAGGAGGATGACTTAAACACTTCCTCCTCAGTAGACAAATCGGCGTCTGGAGATTCCAGCGTCGAGGTACCGCCTGAGCCTCCGGAGGAGGATGACTGGAAAGGAGTGATCAGGCAGGATATTCTAGCCGGAAGGCTGGAAGAAGGTAATAAATTTTACCACTTAGAAGAAAGGATAATGGAGTCGGCAATGAGGGAGGAAACCGACTCCATAGAAATCGAAGCCATACTGGAATTGGTGCTTAAGAATCTAACGGAGGGCACTGTCGAAGCTGGCGACAGAAGAAAGGAAATAGGGTCCAGAAAAGACCCAAAACGGATAGAAAGCGACCGTACCCGTTTCGCCCGGTTCCAGTATGCCAGATACCAAGAGTTAACCACAAATGCCCTCGCAAATTGATTGAAATGGCGGTCGCGGGTACAGGCATTGATAAAGAGAAGCAAGTAAAGCTTCCCAACAAAGCAGCTATTGAAGAACTTTACCGGGACCTGTGGGGAAAAGAAGGAGCGACCACAGGACTCTCGGAACTCGGGAGGGGCCCGAGTATGCCTGTACCCGCAAAAGAAATATTTCGGCCCATCTCTGTGGCAGAGCTGATAACGAAAATGCGTAAAATTACAACGGATACAGCCCCGGGCGTCGACGGCGTTAAGAAGCCCCACCTGCGTCAATGCGGCTTCTTTAACCAGCTATCAAAATTTTATAACTTATTGCTGTTAAAATCGTACTTTCCGGCACCCTGGCGTCTAAACCGTACGACCCTGATCCCGAAAGCAGGGAAAAGTACGGAGGACGCCAGGAATTGGAGACCCATAACTATTGGGTCTCTACTCAGCAGAATATTCTCGGCAATGCTGGACAGCAGGTTGAGAAGCCAAATTAGCAACCACATAAGGCAAAAAGGTTTTACAAAAGATGATGGTTGCAAACATAATATAGCCATCTTGCAATCGGCTTTAATCCAAATGAAAGAAAAGAGCGGTGGGGTGATAACGGTCGTCGATGTCTCCAAGGCTTTCGATACCGTACCTCATGCGGCCATAAGAGATGGGCTGAGAGCTAAAGGTGTCCCGGCAGCTGTCACGGAATACATGGCTTCGATGTATGACGGCTGCCGTACAAAAATAAAGACCGGGGAGGGTGAGGTAGCTATCGATATCAAAAGGGGAGTAAAGCAGGGAGATCCGCTCTGCCCGTTGATATTCAACCTCCCCCTCGACCCAATAATCCAGAAACTGGATGAGACGACGGAGGGCGTAAGCCTGGGAGACGAAGGAGTCTCCGTCTTGGCATTCGCGGACGACTTGGCCTTGCTGGGCAGGGATGGTAAGGAGGCATCCCGGCAAATTTAGATGCTGAATAAGTATCTGAAGGAGCTGGGCATTGTCCATCCAAACCGATAAATGCCTGGCATTCCAAGTCGTCCATAAAAATAAATCATGGCATATTATCGATCCGCGTTTAAAACTAAACAATACGGCTATTCCTTTGACGGGTCTCGAGGATACCATAAGGTACCTTGGAGTAAATATTAGTCCCTGGCGGGGCTCAAAACACGTTAATATAAATAAAATTACGGACGCTGTCACAAATATCCTAAAAATGAAATTGAAACCTTATCAAAAGGTTAATCTAATAAGGACTCACCTCCTGCCAAAATATATCCACGAAATGGTGTCCAGTCCTCCGCCGCTTCAAACGCTCGAAATGCTTGATACAGAAATAAAGCAGAAAATAAAGGAAGCTCTACATCTGCATCCGGCCACGACGGATTGCCTAATTTACACAGAAAAGGGAAACGGCGGACTGGGCGTCCAAAAGCTAAAGGACATAGTTCGGATCGCCACACTGCGTAGCGGTATACGCATGCTGCGTAGCGAAGATCAGGCGGTCCGTGAAGCTTACAAGGGGCAGGAGGCGATGATCCTAAAATATGCTAATTCCTTGGGGATAGAGTGGCCAGCGTCCGATAAAGAGATTGAAGGCAAACGTGCGAGTCTTTGCCAGGGGCACGCCGACAGATGGGAGGCTCTTTCCTCCCAAGGCCGAGGCGTACGATGTTTTAAGTACGACAAGTATGGGAATGCATGGCTTCAGCGACCTACCTTGCTGAAGCCATCAAGATATATAGATGCATTAAGACTAAGGACAAATACATATGGCATTAAAATCGCTTTGAAAAGAGCAAATAATGAAATAGACCCAATATGTAGAAAGTGTAGGGGTCAGATAGAGACCCTGGGACACATACTTGGGAACTGTATATTTACCAAAAATGCGAGAATACGGCGACACAACGATATAGTTAATTATATAGAGAAAAGGGTATCAAAGAAAATGGCGGTGTTCAAGGAGCCATCAATTAACGTGATCGGCGACCTGAAGAAGTCGGATCTGGTCATTAACGACCAGGAAAGGCTGAGGGTCGCCGATGTCACTGTCAGATACGAGGACATCGATGGCTTCAAAAAAGCATATATGGAGAAAATGGAAAAGTATAAGGACACCGCCAGATACCTAAGAGCGAGACTTAACATCCAAAGATACGAAGTGCTGCCGTTGGTAATTGGCAGTAGAGGAGCTATCCCTCTATCTACTCTGAAGAATCTCAAGGCCTTGGGGCTTGGTGCTAAAGACATCATCGTCATATCATTAATAGCCCTCCGGTCATCCATCGAGATAGCGAATGAGTTCATGGACTATGACTACATATTGTAGTCAGTATTTTATTTATTTATTTATTTATTTTACTACAGCTTGACTGCCTTCGCGCTATGCAATCTAACACGCTGACCAGGCCCTATGGGCTGGTGCATGAATTTTAAAATTGACTGCCTTCGGGCTGAATCGACACCGCTTTTAAGAATTGACCAAGCCCTATGGGCTAGTGCATGAAACTAACTGTGAAACAGCCGAAAGGCTAAAAGACGAAGCAGCTGCCAGCTGAATGATCACTTAGCCCACTTGGCAGTTTACACCAAGTGGTGCGAGTCCTCGCTATGCTATTGCGTAGTAGGGCGCGGAGCGGGCTCTGCGAAAGCAGAGACCGGGGCGACACCTTAGCGCGGTGTCCCTGAGCGCACACTCTTTGTGCGGCCAAGATCGCCTTCCGAAAGGGTCTCCGTTCCTAATTTTTCTAAACTCGCGGGCAGATCCCGTGGCAGCATCGCTAGAAAGTAGGTCCGACGATCCATTCATTTTGATATTGTTATTACCTTACGTGAAGGTTACATCACGGAAGTCAACCGGCACTCCTTCTGAGTGTCGGTACAGGATTAACTAATACCCCCTTAAGGGATCATAGCTACACGGGGCGGTGATGCGCAATACAGACCTCTTGTTAGGTCCGTTAGCCTCTCCCACTCAAGTTTGCCCCACCTCCCTGTGGTTCCCGCTGGTCTTGCAGACGGGGTTAAGACGATGCAGGCACCAGGGCAGACCACCCTGGTGCTAAGGTATATAATGGTCAGCAACAGCGACCACGATGCCTCGGATGGGGGAACCGCATCTGGCCCCGCGCGTTCCCTCAGGCCAAGAAGGCCTCGACAGGCGGCCAATTATGACAACTTGGCGATGTCCCCGGTTAGGATTTTGATATTGACCCCTTTCTAGCCTCGTACTTGCTCTGTGTGCGCAGAGGCTGGAAGTACCTCCGCCGCCAGTACCTCCTCTGGAGGGATGTTAAGAGCTGCCTCTGCGTAAATGGCCAGTGGGGTTGCCTCCCCTACTGGTTTCAATTCAACTGGCCCATAAACGAAGAAAAAACCTCGTATGGATGACAGACCCACGTTCGGTGGTCATCACAGTGGCTCGTCCACTGGTGATGCCGCACCAGCTTCTGCAGGCGGGTCGGGCTCGGCGCAACCTATGGGCGACGGCTTCGTGTGTGAGTTCCCCGAATGCGGTCGGTAATTTATATCTAAGGCCGGTCGTGGGGTTCATCACCAGCGCAGTCGCAAGGACTGGTACGATGCCCGTCAGGATACAACAAGAATAAAGGCGTGTTGGTCCCCGGAAGTCTCGACAATACTTACAAGGCGGGAGCCTTGCAACTAACTCTGCTGAGCGTGGAATTTATGAAACAAGAGCTACGAAAGGTTATTCCTGACAGAGCGCTCGAGGGTATTAAGGGACGGAGGCGCAGAGGAGGGCTCAAGACCATGGTGGAGCGCTTTCTTTCTGAGATTCGCTCCGCGGACGCCGAAACCGCTCCTTCGCCTATAGTAAATGCTCCATCTTTCCTGGCCGAGCATAGCTCGGAATCGCGTCCTATGGAGGAGACACTTGATGACGTCTTATATGAGATAACTCGGGCCTCGGTCATCAAATATCTACAACGGCTGCCATCCTGCGCAAACCGCGATTACAACTCCGAGTCTTTGAACAGAATTGTTGACTCTCTCAATACATGGAGTAAAGAGCGGTTATTCGAAGAAACCTCCGTCTATCTTCTAGAGACCTTCCTGACTCCTCGGAAGGTCTCTACGCGCAGGATACCAGTGGTCGAACAATCTCAGTCGCGCCGAAAACTGTGTAGGGCCGAGTACGCAAGGGTACAGACAGCATGGAAGCGCAACCGAGCATCGTGCATGCGCGATCTGCTGAGGGACAAACGAACGTCCTCTGCACCATCTAAGGAGATCATGGTCCTTTCTGGGAAAAGGTTATGACTTCTGGGGACACATCGACAACCGGTGTTACGTCCAGGAATGAAATTAGGAAGGAGTTATGGGCGTTAATTACCCCAGAGGAAGTTAAAGCAGCTTTGCCTCCAATGCATACCGCGCCCGGTCCGGATGGTCTCACTGCCAAGCAGTTTCGAAGTGCTCCGATCGCTATATGGACATTATTTTTCAACATCTTCGTGGTGTGTGGCAGACTTCCGCATCATCTTCTGGAGTCTCGAACCACATTAATACCGAAGAAGGACGGGGCCTCCGAACCTGAATATTTTAGGCCCATCACGATCTCTTCTACCATCGCAAGGTCATTTCATAAGATCCTGGCCAGCCGGATGTGTTCAGACGTGGATCCGACTGGATCCACGGCAGAAGGCCTTCAGACCGATTGATGGGTACTCGGGGAACATCTTCATGATGGATTTCATCCATCGATTCTCCAGGCAACACCATCAGCCATTGTTTATGGCATCCCTGGACGTGGCCAAGGCCTTCGACTGTGTCACGCACCAGACCATTATGGATACCCTCCGATCAGCGGGGGTTTCTAGCTTAATGGTATATTGCTGGGACCTACGAACCTACGCGGCAATGCATTTTCATGTTCTACAACAACAGAGATAAAAAAAATAAAAAGATGACGATGCTTCAATTCAGGGAATCAGTTATTATGCATTTACTTGATCGCAATGGCAGCAACGCAGGAGAATGCATCGACCACAGAGATATAACTGACTTCCATTACATAGAACATTTTCCTCCCATAAAAAAAGCAAGCCTACAAGGGCAAGTCGAATGAGTACAAAGGAAAAAACACGTAAGGAGACTAGAAATTTTTGTACAGTGTGCCCTATAACCCAGCACTTTGCATTATACCTTGCTTTAAAACTAACCCTACACAGCGGCAGCAATAAAAATATTTTTTAATTTTAGTAATACATTCGTGTATGTATATAACTACAATGTTATGATCTAACCGTCTAAGCTATAATTGTAACAGTGTTAATGATAACTTTAATAGTAAAAATTGATAACCAATATGTTCTCTACACTATACATTTTTCATTCATCCTTTCTAACAGTTCCTATCTCAAATAGCCATTTGCAGCCAATCTAAACTTGCAGATCTCACTTCAAGATATCTCGTAGCTGGCAGTTTTGGTACAGACGGTATTTCAGGGATTAACATTATAAAATATAAGACAGAGGAAGGCTCTTGCCCTGAGCGTCTACACCCGCCACGTTGGAATCCCTGGAACACCAAATCGAAAGGGAAAAGGCGTGGAAACGTCGGCGAGCGCGCGAGTTACGATCCGGTTACGTCGCGAACAGTGACCGCGAAAATCACTCGCGAATATTCCGCGCAACGTTAAACGCTGCATAAAACCGACTGTAAGGAGGCTGGAAGCCAGAGATATTAGAATATTATTAGGATACAAACAAAGACTGATCTGATAGGCTGAGTCAACCCGCGGCGGAGCAAGAATGAACACTTCGTTACCGATCCGTCCCCAAAGATCAGAGTAAAACTCTGACCCACGAAAAAGGAGAGGGTTAACCACGTATTAAGCTGATGAGAACAAATCTTGTCTGAAACAAAAACCTTCGATCTTAGCAATAATGGACGTAGCGTTGGAACTTACTGAAACAAATTGCACGCGTTAAGTAGGATCTTACTGGACTTATGGATAAGGCAAGTCAAGGCAAATCAATCTGCAACGAAAAGATAATGAGGTCTCTCCAATGAAGACAGACGAAAACAAAGCGAACGAAGAGGAAAGTCTAGAACATGAACAAACCAAAGAAGAATCGCGTTCGTAAGAGTCGGCGAATGAAGAATGCGGGCAGAACAGGCGATCAAGGAGACTCAATCGTGGCGAGCCACCAGAGAGATTACGTAGCCTTCATTTAGACAATCACAGTTGAGGATAATGTATCACGAAATGCAGAAGATGCGTTGTCAGGACCAGACAAAGGCTAATAGAGAAGAAACATGGACCAGGAGATTTCGACGAAAACGAGGAGGCAAAGTTTTACTTTTTGCTTGGAACGATAAGCGAATTGTCACTGTATTGAACACGTATCAAGAGTCAAGATTGTGTCAAGAGTCGTAAATAGATTTTCGCGAAATTGTACTAATGGAAAAGTTTCAAAACCAAATGTAATTTCTGATTATACGAGTAATATGGATGACGTAGATGAAGCCGATGAATATACATCGACAAATTCTTTCTGAGAGAATCGCTGAAATGGAGGATAAAATAGTTCTTTCGGAGTATAGAAAGAAGAGCTTAAAAACAAATGCTTATATACTTTACAAGACATCTCAGGAAAGGAAAGGAGGAAGCGCTTCGTCACACTACACGTTTGTCAAATAGTAAGTCAGGTCGTAACTAACTAGCGGAATAACAATGTCTATGGCAGGTCTTCCGCGACAGAGAAGGAACAACGGTTAGATGGAAAACTCCATATGTAATAAATCAGTTGCTGAAAGGGAAAAAGAAAAATTGTCTTGTTTGTTCACCAAAAGAAAGTAATGAGTTAACAAAAACAAACACTTTTCAACAGTGAAATCTGTGAATGCAAACCTGGTTTGCATCCCAATGAATTTAAATAAAAATTCCACGCATTAGTCAAACATAATTAATAATATAAATATTGAGTTATCAAAATAATATTACTTCTGAAATGAATAAAGATTGTTTGGAATGACTATAATATTATTATTTATATGTCATCATAGCATTAAAGTTTGACACGTACGAAACGCAAGTCATAATATGACAAGAATAAATTGGAGTTTCCGGTTGATATTCACACTTATACGAAGTAGAAGTGTTAAGAGTGAAATCTCTATTTCTCATGTTTGTATACGTGTATTTCTTAGCCTTTGATAAAGTTTATGTAACCTGATACTGTGCAACCGAATACAGATCTTTCCCCGTGAACGCTACACATCGTATTATTCCTTCGGAGTAATTAGAACAAAACTTAATTTGAGAAGCAAAGGTCATCAAGTATCTGATATAAAAAATTTAGTTTTGTGGTGGATAGAATGAAAAGTTTAGTCCTTAGTCAGTTCTAAGCAGTTTTAGAGAGTATTCTTTAGTCTATCATCAGTGTCGGTGTGACAAGTATAAATTCTCTTCAACATGTAACAATTCCTACAAAACCAATACGTGAATCACATTCATTAGCGCATGCCATTTCATGAAGTGGACGCTAAACGTTTTTATACATACTTACAATCGCAATTATTTGCGAATGTTACTTGAAGCAATAGGTACAGGTAATAAAGAACAATTCTAAAAAGAAATTTGAACCCGAGATATTTATACATATCTCATGCTCATTTGTAATGACATGTACACTTTCGCTAGTTTTGCACGCGCAACTTCATTGTCACCAATAAAACAAGATCTGTAAAGTTACTCTTATAAACACATTTTGTTATGTATTTCTCCTAAGGTACATTTTAATGTTCATTCTAATCTACGATTAAGACAAAATTTGTAAAGAATAAGCCAATTTACCATTTTTATACTACACATACAGTAGTATAACTATGATCCAAAACACCTGAATGTGTATATTTAAAACTATTATAACTATTTTCTGCGCTTAATCTAAGAAAGAAATTTCTTATGACACATTGAGTTAATGCTGGGAATATCTATTGTCTCACACGTAATGCTCTTATTAAGTATACAATAGTAAGCTTTTATATAACATGGTACATTTTAATCGACTTCTGCCGCTGTTTATTATATTTTCTGTCTTTTAATGCACCCCTTCAAACGGTGCGAGATTAATTTTGCCAGTCTCGCCAAATTAGGATACCTTATACTGTACACTCTCCGATATGCCAATGGATTTAATCATCTGCCAATGTTACCATTTCGAATATAATTATCTAATTCTTTTCTCGTTCGTCAATATACATTACCTACATTTTGTTACTTTTGACTTTGCTGTCGAGGAACAACCAGAATGATAACGCGCCATTTGGTGGAATAATGTTATGAGGAAACGCGTCCGAAACGCGAGAATTTATGATCGGTTTTTCTTTCACGATATTGCCGAAACATTGATTCGAGCACTTTAAAACGCTGATCAAGAATTGATGCCATTACATACAATGTATAACTTTTGTTTCATTATGGAAGTACTCGACTGTTATTTATTTTAAATACGCATCTGAAATGTTATCACAATGTAAATCAAGGAAACGGTGCTTTTGTTTTATTGATGAAATAACTTATGAAATCGAAACGTTCGTTTTAGTGCAATATTCTATGGTCAATGAGAAGATTGTTTTAAAACGGGTAATGTTTTAGGTATTGCTATTAGGTTTGGTTATTTTTCGAATGAAATGTAAGAATAGGGTAGCGCAGCTATGTTAGTCTAAAAATCTAATGAACATTACGCATGTTGAAGTCGACTTGCTTCGATTCTTAAAATTACTATTATATTATATTACTAAATATTAAATTTTTAAACGCTTCATCAGTACAGTTATCAATTTGTTAGCTTGAAATTCTCTGTCATATAAATAACACTGTGCTAACCCTACGCTAAAATTCCGTAAAATAAGCCAACATCGGTCCCGGTATTTTGGCAATCTTCGCAAGACTGTTCTTGTCGAGGTGCGCAATTAAGTTTCCGGGTTTTGCACATGAATTGTGCTAACGACACACGTAGTCGACATGTCTTTTCTGGCCTACTTTAGATAGAAAATTGAGGAGTCACTTCTGAAGTTTTGCCGATCAGAAGTGGATATATTCCGAAAATTCTAAACTAAAAGTAGAATTTAATTTAAATCTAAAACTAAAATTCTAAAAAGTCGTGGCCTTCAGTATCGAGGGCACGTTCAAATCGCATCGGAAACGCATAAAGAAACTCTGAGTTTGGTGGGACCAAAGAGGAATCGTGTACTATAAGCCACGAGACACGAACGAGTGACACTACAGCACGATAATGTTCCATGATGTCTTCGATTGAATCACTATTCGACGAATGACTTTCTGGCATACATTCCACCAAGTTTATGGCATATTTCGGTAGCATGGCCCTCCGAATATGACGAATTTGTGGTATCAACTTGTTTGCTGCGGTAACACGTCTTCCATGATAGCTTTGTTTTATGCGTATCCAAACATTTTCTATGGGATTGGAATCGGGTGAGTCTGATGGCCGCATTTGCCGAATGATGCCAGATGCTTTTCATTCCTTACAGAGTCTGCTCTGAAGTTTCGGATCGTTGTCTTCCTGAAGGATCCAGTTTCTATTTCTCCTTTATAAACCAATGTTAGGTAGATAACAACAATGTTTTTCCGTAAATATCTAACATTCTTTCGGCATTCAAATTATCCGTAAATATCCACGAGTGCTTAAGAGTTCTTCGGGCTGTTTTACTACGACTACGTAGTTAACCAGGTATGTTGTAGAATTGTATGTGCCCAAAAGGATGCCTCGTCAGTAAATAAAACATTACTCAAACCCCGGTCAATATTTACCTTCGCAAACACGAGTCGTTCGCACGCGTGCCTTTCGATCAACAGAGGTTTCTTCATAGTGCTTCGCCAACCATTTTACACCATCAGCCTGAAGATGACGATTGATAGTGTCTACAGAACAGACCTACCCCAAACCTGATCCTCCTCTTTTAGTTTCACATGTCCCTGAGGCATCGATAATTCGAAATCCTTACAAAATAAAGCCAATATCCGCTTAGCATCCGTAATGTTCAGTCTTCTGCCGCGATCCAAAAGATCATAGAGGGTGTGCGTTTTTCCTAATGCAAAACCCACTTTGCATGATAAAATATGACTCGAATCCCACTAGAGCCAAAATCTTTTAGTTTTTTCCATTTTTCTTCCCACTTTCATAAGACGACAACGGAGATGTAAAAATCTATCAACAGTTGTAATTATCTAATGCAACTGAAACTACCTCAACTCTGGTACTATTGAAGCCTCAAACTTTTACTAAATCGATTGAATTTCTCAATATTTAAGTCACTATGCTACGTTACGTGGTTTGTGTATCACGCAACACGAGTTATTGTCCTCAGTAATTACAATATGTGTCGATTTACATGCAATAATCTTCAATTTCCATTTTTCCTTCCAGTTCCATATTTCACGTAGGTTGCTGTCTACGAGTTGTGCTTAGATCTTCCTGTATCGATGAACTTCTGTGTCACCTACAAATGTACTTCTTATTATGTCATCACATTTCCTATGGCATCTGCTGCTCTATGTATTTGTTCTAGTAATAAATACTTTATTCTTTCATTCTTCATTACCAATTCAACAAAATTGGTGCGTGAGAATGATATTCCTGCCATTTGTGATTGTTAATCATAGTTATTGTGGGGCTCCTTGGGATTTGTTTTTTCAATAATTTGGAAAAAAGGGATAGGAAGGATATAAACATGTACGATGCATAGTGTGAAAGATGGACGTAGTGGTTTCCGGGATGTCAGTATTACTATAATTTCTGCAAACATTCGTGAAACGGTTAAATACTGGTATCCAGTAACTGCGTCATATATTTGATTCATTGCGACTACAGCCGGTAACTCTTTGCCAATTACACCACCATCTCCTGGAACCTGCTTATTACTTGGATTAATCTCGGTTCTGATTCCTCACAGTGAGGAATGCTTAACAGATTTACACACCAGCGATATTAAATTCAGGCACTATATTGTGGCGGTAGTTTTGGCGAGTAGTTGGAATGCCAAAAGGCAGAAGCAAACGTGCATGCTAG